>NW_014542367.1:69410-120758 GCF_000741045.1 Vigna radiata var. radiata | reverse complement strand
CTTTTCAAAATATTTTTATTTGTTTTTGAATTTTTGTGAAAGAAAGGGAAAAGATTTTCAGCACAAGGCCTACGCGAGCGGTCGCACGTGTGCTTAAATCTTTCCAAAATATTTTTATTTGATTTTAATTTTTAAAAGAAAAGGGAAAAGATTTTCAGCACAAGGCCTACGCGAGCGGTCGCACGTGTGCTTAAACCTTTTCAAAAATATTTGTATTGATTTTTGATTTTTTTGTAAAAGAAAAGGGAAAAGATTTTTAGCACAAGGCCTACGCGAGCGGTCGCACGTGTGCTTAAATCTTTTCAAAATATTTTTTATTAATTTTTAATTTTTATGATTTTTATATTTTGTTTTTATTAGCAAAGAAATATAACAACCCACAATAATAAAACAAATGTCAAAGATAAAAAAATACAAAAAAAAAAAAAACAATAAAAAAACATCACACTCCAAGCCCAATAAGAATAAGGGTGCAGAGATTAAAAACCGGAGGTGTTGAAAAAAAATGAAGCTTCTGGTTTGAGCCCAAAGACAGGAGGTGCGACAGNNAAATTTGGAGGTGCAGAAACTTCTTTGACCCAGCCCAAATGGATAAAGAGGTGCAACTGTGAATATTAGGGGGGTGCCACTTGATAGATGCTGGCCCAAACCCAAATCCTCTTTTCCTTGCTTGCAGAAAGGGAATAGTGGTGCGAACAGAGTTGCGCGGTGACAGACAGAGAAATCACAGCCCAAGCCCAAAGCCTTTTCCATTTCTTTTTTTTTTTGCTGAATAGAAATGGGGGTGTGAAACGTGAATGAGGGGTGCAGGGAAGAACAGAGAACCCATCTGCTAGGCCCAAGGCCACTTAACCCTAAACTGATCAGGGTTCCTCCAATCTCTTCTCATTTTTTGCCAAAGTACTGTCGAGAGAAACACAGGCCTTCTTCTCTCTCGAAGGTAACAGCCAGCGACAGGTTCGCCTCTCTNCTTGAGGACGCCGCCGCCTCCGCCGGGCTGGTCGTCACCAGATGCAGCCTGAAACGCCGTCAGATCTGACGGCTGCCGCTATGGACTCCGCCAGATGCCGCACCCCGCTCTCCTTTCGTCTTCTGCTTTTCGCGCGAGAAGAAAATCACCACCCTAGGTCACGATGCCACANCGGAAACAAACCCAGGGGAACAATTTTACTTCGTCGACCTCCGATTCGGCGCGACTCAGATTTGCTGCCGGTACANGCGGCAGATGCCGGCATCCACCCTGGCTCCGCCACCCACGACTCGGGGTGCCAACCGTAACGCTAATTCCTCCTTTCCTTTTTCGAGTTGGGCTTGTCTTCTTAGAGATCCACCACCACGAGACGCGGCTCCTTACTGGTATCGTCGACCACCATCAGGATTCCATTTTGCTGGTGATTGGAAATGGCTTCAGTATAGGACGAATATGGTTGGGAAGTGGTTTGAGATATCGATGGGAAGAGTGATGGAGATGGAGGTCAATTTTATCTTCTCTGTTTTGGTTTCTGTTTGTGGAAACGAATAATTGATAATAGAGATTTGAGGGAAGAATTGGTGTTGCCAGAGATAGTAGAAGTGGATGACGAGCACGGCGTTGACCAGAGACGGTGGTGACTCGACGCGTATTCCTCNAAGCTCGAAACTCTCCAAGCTCAAAGCTCCCCAAGCTCGAAGCTCTTCCTCTTGTCCCCTTTTCTGTTGTTGTTTTGTTTTGCTGCAGGTGAGTGCCGAATGGTGCTTGAGTGGGGTCTTTCTCGGCTTTGNTTTGATTGGGTTTTGTGTATACACAGAGGGTGAGAGAGTTTGAGCGTGAGGGAAAATGGCGTTGGGGGATAATGAAGAGATAATGAAGAGTGAATATAGAAGTTGAAGTTGGTTGGAGATTTGATGAGGATCAAGGTGGTGGAAGGGTGCTGACGGTGGGGGAGACCATGAATAGAGATGGTTGGGGTTTATGGAGTTGAAAATGGGTTCTCTCTTTTTTTGTTTTCAATGCAGGGAAAATGGTTTTAGAAGTATGATGAGGAGGATGGGAATGGAGATGAAAATGGTGGAATGGCATTCGTAAAAGCTGTGTGCGATCGAGGAAAATGGGGTTGTTTGATAAGGTTTTTCTGAATAGATGTACTCAGAGTAATGTTTTTGGTTTTGGTTACGAGTTGCAAGAGCTGAAGAGTGGAGGTGAGTGTTTGGGTAATGGAGAAGATGGATGGAGTGTGTGTATGATTCTGTTGGGGTTGTTAGCTGTGATGGTAATTCTGTTGCTGGTCTAGAATCTCTTTTGCCATTCGAAAAATGTATTGGTATGATGATGATGGAAACGTATAGAGGTGGAGGTTATGAAGTGGGTGATTGAATCTCATTTTTTGTTTTGATATCCTGATACTAAACTTCCTCTCTGCCCACAACTGAATTGTTTTGTGCCAAATTGCCACCCCCTTCCCAATCCGCGTCTGCCATCAACCAAATAATGTTTTTTCAGCCAATCCAAAACGTGCCTGCCAATTTTGCCATGCACCTCTGCCAAAACTTTCATTTTTCCCTTTCCCACCAAACAAAAATCTTTTTTTCTTTTTTTCTTTTTTCTTTCTTCTTTTTTTTTTATGTTTTCCTTTTTCGTTTTCTTTTCTTTTTTTTTTTTATCTTTTCCTTTTTCGTTTTCTTTCCTTTTTTTTCTTTTTTCAATTAAATTTAAAAAAACTAAATCAAATAATAAATAATAAAAGCAAAATAATAAAAAATTAATAAAAATAAATAAATAAAATCAAATCAAATAAAATCAAATAAAATAAANATAAAAAAAACTAGCCTTATTATTTAATTACCCGGACGAAATTGGGTGTTGACAAAACCCTAGAATGAGAAAAGGAGAGCTCCTGCATCCAATTCTACCTCGAAAGGGTCAAAAAGAGTGTCTCTGTGCTTCAGCCGTCTAAAAATACAAACCCTAACGTGCAGAGGTCCTTAAATAGATCAGAAACAAGTCCAAAGGCCCAACACATTGGCACTCAACGCCCCAACTAAGGGAAAGCAAGCGAGACTGCAAGAGAACTAGCGCTCAAGGCCCTGATTGAAGGCAACCAGCCGTCCAAAGTGAGTTGCAGACTGGCGCTCAACGCCCCTTAGAGGGAAATCAGGCGTTGGTGCGCAAACATCACCCTTGAGGGCCCCTAAAGGGGGTAAGCAAGCTTCATGTGTGACTATTGGTGTTGAGGGCCCCAGAAAAGGGCAACTAGGTGTGGTTGCGTGAGAACCTGCGCCTAGGGCCCCTAGAAAAGGGCAATTAGGCGCCCTAAACCTTCTTCAGCCTTCTTCTCTAGTTCTTTTGTTGTCCCTCTTGCGTTCTGACTCCTTGATACTTTTACTCCTCTTCCAAATCATTCCAATAACCTACAAAAATCAAGGAAATTAGTGATAAAAATCATCAAGTATAACCTCAATTCTCTTTTTCACACAATTTAACTAAAAAAAAGAGTTTAAGCAAGCTTTAAAGTCAAAAAGGGTTAGTTTAATATCAAAATTGAATTATAGATAATAGTAAAATCAATCGTTATCAGTGTGGGCAACTTGTACATGCTTCTTGAATCTTTCTCAATATTCATACAAGCTTTGACCACCTAGCTGCCTTATTCTAGAGATATCTTTCCTTATGGTCGTGGTCCTTGATGTTGGGAAAATTTCCTCCAAAAATTTAAGATCATCCCAGCTAGTGATGGACCTTGGCGCAAGGTAATACAATCAATCATTTGCCACACCCTCTAATGAATGTGGGAACGCCTTCAAGAAGATGTGATCTTCAGGGACATTTGGAGGCTTCATTGTTGAACAGACTATGTGGAACTCCTTCAGATGCTTATATGGGCATTCACATGCAACACCATGAAACTTGGTCAACAAATAGATCAGTCTAGTTTTGAGAACATATGGAACATCCTCATTAGAATACTGGATACACAAGCTTTTAGAAGTGAAATCAAGTGTCGTCATCTTCCTAAGAGTCCTTGGAGGTTGAGAGCCATGTTGTTCTTAGTATAAGATTTAGCAAAATCATAATCAGATGCAATATGCACAATATAAGACGCAGAAGGATAGTGCTCACACTCTAATGGTACTAACTCGAATGGTACAGACTCTAAAGACAAATTCTTAGAATGCCTAACTAATCTATTAAAGGTCTTCTCAATTACAGGATCAAAGGGTGTTAGAAGTCTAGGATGACCCCTAGTCATGCACTAAGTCAACATAAATCATGAAAAGTCAACATAAGCAAACATAAAGTGGTTACAATTGCAAGTATTTGCTTATCTAATCAAAATGAGTTACAATTTTGTGAGCAACACTCTAAAATCATGAAATAATAACACAAACATTTTCAAAGCAAAATTTAAAGGATAACTAGTTTTACCATAAAAAGAAAGTTTGGAAAGATGGGAAAGTAAAACTTGATAATTAAAAAAAAAATAGAAAAAGCCTTTTATTTTCTACACAAAGTTCATATATGATATGTCCAATTCTGATAAAAGGATCAAAAGTTATCGCAGTTTGAAGTTTCGACAAATCCTATTTTCAAAACTTTTTGTAACTCACAATTGGGACTGGCATAAGTACTTCTGGGATTTTTCTAACAAAATATGGACCAAAAGAAGTGCACACAAAAATTTCAAAGAAAAGTAACACCTCTAGCTACCAAAACAAAAATAGCCAATTCATTAGGAAAAGTAGGTACATTTCATGACACTATTCATGGTGATTTTGAAGGTGGTTTTCGATGGTTTTTAGTGGTTTTGCACAAACAACATGACAAATATCTCCAATTCTCCTTATTTTAACACGAAACAAACACAAAACAAAATGCACAAACTCAAAACAAACAAATAGGAAACACACTAAACAAAACATACACAAACACATAAAACATAAGATAGAACCGTTGGTCCCCGACAACGGTGCAAAATTTGATCGTCTATGTCATGCTTGACTCAAATTGATGTTCCAAATTAAATGCAATAACTAGGGAATGACTCCTAGGTCATCTCTTAAGGACCAATTTTTGGGTTCTATCATATGATCAAACACGTGGTGTGGAGTAGGGGGGTTTTGAACAAATTTATGAATTGAAATCAACAACTTAATTAACTCAAATTAAATAGGGATTAAAAACGATTGGAAACTAGTTCAATTGCAATGTTCCCAATTCTTGGTTAACAACAAATTACATGCTACTCTCTCACCTGTAATTCAACACGAATTAACCAACTAAGCGAAGGTTAATCCAGTCTTCAAAATTATGAATTAAGCAAACACAATGCATATATCTAATCAATTATGCATCACACAGTTTAATCAACTAAGCGGAGATTAAACACCAATTAGACCACTAAGTGTGTCCTAATTGCAAGCACAGAGCACATTAAACATAATGCAAGGCAACAACAACAGAATCAAATGACAACACACCAATCTCAAGGGCACATTTGCAATCTCTCTAGTCACCAACCAACAAAATTCAAGCTCCGATTAAAAATAAGTGCAAATAGAAAAACGAAACTGAAAACATTAGAGCGAGATAATGCGAACTGGAAAAACGAAATGAACCTATAAAACGGAAATGAACCTAGAAAAAGGAAATGAACCCAAAAAACGAAGTTCAAAAGAGAAAATACAATTGAATACAGAACTGCAAAATGAAATAGAACTTGAAACGAAGTTGCAATGCGAAAATGAAAATGGAATTGGAAGTACAAAGGAGGCAAGAATAAGCAGAGGAGGCAAGAACAATAAACATTATTCTAATTCAACTTCAAACGAATTCAAAATGAACAAAAGAGAAGGAAAACGAAATAAAACCTAAACCCCAAAGGGAGGAGCTCTCACGTCCAAAAGAATGCAATGGAATATAATGAGTAGAATGGGCACTCAACCCTAGGTCCCAAGTCAGCCCCTCTTTTGGGCCTTTCACAAATATGACCCAAAATGGACCTAAAACTAATTTTGGTCCAAAATACAAAGAAAAAACAAATAAAAGGAAAAACAAATTTGAGGTGGATAAATAACATGACATCTTTTCTTAAAGTCCAAAATAAAAGTCTATAAACTAAGTTGAAAATAATAATAGGAATGATTAATCTTAAATAATTCAAATTAATTAAAATATGAATTACTGGTCAAATTAAGCCCAAATAGCAAAATAGAGAGAATAATTGACACTTAGGCACAATTCACTAATTAAATTCGGTGCGAAAAGGTAAGTGAATATGACAAAATAATGATTCATCACCCTCCACGGGGATTATTGGTGGACAATGGCAGTGAACAATGGTTAACCGTTAAAAAAGACATTGTAGAGAATTGAAATTAGGAGCGAGGATTGAGGTATGCAAACACAGGTGTTGGAACCTTAGACTTTGATACCATGTTTAATATAATGAAAACTATGTGTTGTATTAATCTCCCTTATGTTGAATAAACACGTAGGATACTCTATTTCTTATAGAAAAAATATAAACTAAGCCTAAAATACAAATAAGGAATAATAACAAACTAATTAAAGATAAAAGATAAAGATATATAAGATGTATAATTATCTAATATATCTAACAAGATTATTAATTATTTAATTAAACACTAATTTAAGATCAATACTAACAACATATTTGATGCAAAAATCATATTTTATTCTTTATTTATTGAAAGACAAAATAATAAGTGTTAAAGAACCTATATTTATTACAATTAATAAAGAAAGATATATAATAAAAGCTAAATAAAAACGGTTGAATAATAAATATGTATTAATTGCTATATTTGTTTTTCATGACAACCATTAATTAATGTAGCAGGTTAAAATATCATTAATTTATTTTATATATATATATATATATATATATATATATATATATATATATATATATATGTGTGTGTGTTTTTGTTTTTGATCTATACATTGTTGTGTAAAACATGATCAATACATTGTTGTTCGTCTTATATTTGTTGATTAGTCATGTTAATTATAAAGTTGACGGAATTCGGACTACACTAAAGGAAGACATGGAGTTGGAAAAACAACTTAAGCTCCTTAATAAGTCTCCTATCAAGACTATTAATGTATTTCACAATTTTATTTTATTTTTTTTATATTTCAGCATTGCTTTCTTTAGTAGAAGTTGATATCATAATGTATGGTTCGATAATTTTCTTATATGCGCTTTATTTTGGAATTTATAGACTGAATTTGGAGATATTATTGATTGTATTGACATTTTCAAACAACCAGCATTTGATCATCCTTTATTGAAGGACCATAAATTACAGGTATGTATATAAAGTAAATCTTTAAATAGAAATAAATTTGACTTTCCATTTCTTTCTCAATTTTTCACATTAATTTCAACCTTTATTTTACAATTTTTTCATGTTTTGATATTTGTGTTTCTTATTTCTTTAATTGTAGAGAAAACCCAACTTTCAAAATAGGATTGAAAAGTCAAATGTCAATAATTCAAGATTGACATCCATTTTTGGATTGGGTAAGGATAAATGTCCAACAAATACCGTTCCTATAATGAGAATAACAAAAGATGATCTTATTCGAGAAAAATCGTTGTTAAATGACGATATATTGGTTAAAGATCTTCCAGGTGTTCATGTAAGATATATTATAAAACTAACTATTAAAATGTTCATACTTTATTTTTATTAATTATATTTCATCTAATTTTTTTTTTATTTTTTTCTTTAAATATATTAAATTTTTAAGCTTGCAGAAGTTTCAATTCCACCACGTTATGGTCCTTATTACGGAATCAGCGGAAGAAATGCTATTTATAATCCAGAAGTTCATACCAAATCTCAAATATCTATGTCTCATTTATGGATTCAAAATGGACCAATAGAATTTACTAACAAAATTTCAACTGGATGGCATGTGAGTTATAATTACCAAAGTTAGCTTCTTCTTTTTTCACAAAAATATAAATGTATGTAATTTAGTTGATATAAAAAATATTCTAATTAATCCAGTACATTACTATATCAGGTGATTCCTAAACTATATGATGATTATTCAACTCGTTTATATGCTTCATGGACGGTAAGAAATATCATTACATTTTTTTAGAGTTGTCAAAATGGATAATCCGGCTCGATCCGGTCCGGCTTACCACGAGTTTGTCCCTTAGTAAACCAATCCAACCCGGCTTACTTATTAGCGAGCCGAAAAAATTTGAGTATGGCCTGACTCACCATGAGTTGTTGGATTAAACGGATTGGCTCACTAGCTCATTTAATTATAAGTTTTTTTTTAAAATAAAAAATTACAATTTTTTTTAATTCAAATCTATTAATTATTTGTTTATACTATTTTTTTTTCATTTTTAGTTTATGCATTTAAGAATCAAATTCAATTTAAGAAAATATATTTTATTTGTATTTCTGAAAATAACATTATTTCAAAAATAATATATATTTATTAACAATACAATTTTTTTACATTATTATATAAAAATTGTCTCTCTAAAATGTTATTTTACTCTTTTATTTGTTTTATTTGTTTTTAAGCCAATTAAATGTAATAATGAAAATATATTTCAACCTTGTCATTTAATACTTAATAAATTATTATATGCCACTAATGTATTTATATTGTCATACTAAATGAATATGGAAATAATGCATTAGACATACATTGATTAGACAAGTTTAGCAGTACACACTAGGCAAATATAGCAAAATTTATTAGATACTAGAGAAGTATATTCATATACTGATTACACGAGTCTAACAATACACAATATACATTAATTAGATGAAAATATTAGATGAGTTATTCTAAACATTGATTAGATGAGTCTGTCCATACAATGATAAGATAAGTCTAGAAATGGACATTAGATGAATTTTTTTCCATAAATTAATTAAATGAGTCTAGCAATATACGTTAGACTAGTATGTTCATACACCTATTAGATGAGTCTATTAATACACATTAGTCGACTTTATTTCATTAGACGAGTATTGCACTATCAATTAGACAAGCTTATCCTTTTGTATTTTTACAAAGTCTATTATTGTCTTTCTAAACCTATAAGTCATTTTTTATTTTGATTTTATTCAAAACTTAATTATAAACTTAAAAATTATTTATTATTTATTTTCTAAACCTCTAAAATCTCTTTTGATAATACACTCAAACACCAACTCGTATATAGGCATGAGTTTAAAACTAATTTGGTAGAAAATCAAAAACAAAATAAAGTATTTATACTTTATTTATTTCAAATATAAAAACATGTGAGAATAGCACCATTAAAACGTTGGATACTTTAGAGAACAATATCATAAAAAAAATGTTCAAATTTATTTCAATTTAAGAAAAGAAAACGTAATATATGCATACACATGAAAACATAAATAGTAGGATAAAATTAAGCCCTTGATTGAATCCTATATAAAATTTTAAATAATTTATTCATTATTATTAATATTATTTTTCAAAATTTAATATGATTTAAAAATTTTATAGACAGATAATTTTAAGAAGACAGGATGCTACAACATTCGATGTGCAGGTTTTGTTCAAACAAGCCAAAATATTTACCTTGGTGCACCTTTAGGCCAACCATCTATCTATGGGGGACCAACTTATGATTTTTCCCAATCTATTTCACAGGTTATAATCACTCTAAATAACTCTCATTATAATATAATAATAGAGTTAAATATATACATTAATTTCTTGAATACATATTTTAAGTGAATATAATGATAAAAACTTTAATATCAAATACACACAGTTAACACTATGCACGAGATATTTTTCCTAAACATGTGCATATATTTTCAGGATCCAGTGACCAAAAATTGGTGGTTACATGTAAAGCGTCAATTTATCGGATATTTTCCAGCAAAATTGTTCACCAACATGAGCTCTGCTAGTGAAGTGGGATGGGGTGGAAGAACAAGAACTACTCCTAGAACTCTTAGTCCTCAAATGGGGTCTGGACATTTTCCTGATGGTGATTGTTCTCATTCAGGTTACTTTAGAAAAGTGACCATTGAAGGTGTAAAAAGAATACCTTATGGACCTGAAACATTTCAAGCTTCTTCCTTTACCGACAATCCTAAATGTTTTGGTGTTAAATACTTTGGATTTTTAGGACCCAAATTTGGTAACCTTATCCAATTTGGAGGACCTGGTGGTAAATGTGGCAATTAATATACTTTTAAATTAAAATTTTAAATATTTATTTCTCGTTCTATTTTTTATATATGTGTTTTTAAAAATAAAATCAAAATAAAATTACAAACTTTTATAATGATCCAACCGATATTATTTTAATAGATTTTGAATCAAAATTTAATATGAATTTAAAATTTTAAAGAAATATAATTTCAAAAGAACGCTAAAATATAGTGCAAGTTTTGTTCAAACTAGCATAGAATTTACCTTGGTGCACGCTTAGGCCACCTATTTGTCTATGGGAAACCAATTTTTGATTTTGCTCATTTTATTTCTCATGTTATAATCATTCTAAATAACTTTCATTATAAGAGAAAGATAGATATAGATTTAAGACATGTACGATTTATATATACTTTAAAACAATATTTTTTTTTTTATCTCTAAAGAATTCGACTAGGTTAATATTTGAAAAAATTTCTTAATTATAATATTTCTCATCTTATCGTACCTTTAATTGTATATTTGATTTTCTTTGTATAATTTCATTCAATAATTTATCAAATTGTTTTTTAAGACACGCATTTTCATCATTTTTTAATATTTTTATTTGTCATTTATTTTTATCATGTAGATAATATTTATATAATAACTTTTATTTTCTAACTCATTATCATGAGTTTAGTTTTATCATTGTAATTGTATAAATAAATTTTATTAACTATAATATGATAATTTAATGTAATTGTCATTAATCATTTTTATCACTATCCAAGATATGTTGAAATTTAAAAAAAGAAAAATGTATGCTAATATTTAATTATTATTAGTTTAGTATTTAGTCTTTGTGTGATTTTGATCAATATATTATAATTTTTATTAGTATATAAAAAAGAAAGAATATTTCATTAGAATTTAAAAGATTGAAGAAAAGAAACATTTACACTAGTTTTTAATTTCAATATTTTTTCCAAATATATATATATATATATATATATATATATATATATATATATATATAGTTTATCAACTAGGTTTCATTAATATTTGCAAATTTAATAAATGTTCTCATTTTCATGAATCTTTATTTGGTATTTGAACTTGAATCATATAAAATTATAATTTTTTTATAAATATTTGATGTAAAGAAACGAGAATACTATCTTTCTAATATTTCTAATATTGAATATTTGATAATATTATGTTTCTTTTGTTAAATTTTTTTATTATTTTGTAAAAATTAATTAATTAATACTGAAACAGTGACAAAACATGTACGAGTAATGGAGATGGGACAAAAATTTTATACCCATTGAGTTTGGATCTTGGGATAGGTATTATTTTTTTCTATGGGCATGGATATGGGATATTGAAACCCCTTCTTTACTAGTCTTGTTGTCATCCTTACCACCAAAGTATATTAAATTGGTTTTGAAGTGTATATTAAATAGAAAATGATATTTTAACACTAATTTTTTGACATCATTTTGACACTGTACATGTGTCAAAATGTGGTTGGACAATTTCAAATTAAAAAAAAAAAACTTTGGTTTTTCTCTTCCAAATATATTCTTTCCTTAGCTTTTTTTAATTTGAAATCGTCCAACCATATTTTGATAGTATACATTAATTAATGTTAAAATATTATTTTCTATATTAAATTGGTTGTGAAACTAATCCAATATATGCTGATGTAATGTAATATGCCTTACATATATTAGAACTGATCTAATATATCTAAGTATTAGATTAGTTCCAAAGAAACTGATCTTATACATTTATTAGAAAAGTACAAAACAACAATTTTTTTTTAAAGAACTATTAGATTTGTTAACGGTTGAAACCGATTCTAGCCGTCACGACATAAATCCAAGAAAAATGTGAAATTATTTACATATACTTTCCTCTATTTTTTTGTCAACAAAATAGTATTATTAGTCAAACAACACTTCAATGAAATTTTTTATTTCATTTAAAACCAACTCACTAGAAAAGTTACAAACAGTCTGAAAATTATTATTGTCTACTACTTGACAAGCAAGTAGCTAAAACCTAAATAATAAACACACAACAGAAATTTAAACCAAAAGGTGGGGTTCCCAAGCAGAGTAACATGGTCTATGGATCAAGACCATGACAACACCTATAATTAACAGAAGTTACTTCCATGGAACGTCCACATTCTATATTAGGGCAAGGTATATGAGCCAATATATCAGAAGGGTAGTTAGAAATCTCACTATGTTCACATTTTCTTGGACTAGTCTTGTCCTTGATGCTCTCATAGTACTCTTTGAAAGCGACATCAAAGCTCACTTCTTCATGCAACTTTACATGCCAAAAGCTCAAGTCCTTGACGGTGCGAGACATAGCCTGACCATGACCCAGCAGCTTCACATTGTATCCCTTACTAAGAATCACCCATCCCTTAGGGTCTTGTTTCAGGAATAGCAACCTCTTTATCTCTGTTGTTGCAAAGTCTTGCACTCCTTCATTTCCACCCTTCAGTATCTGTTGCTTCCTACTTGCAAGCAAACTGTCAATGCCAATCCAAAAGCGTGGCACAATCTTAGGGTCTTCCCTTCCCAGTTGGTATGAGTCTACTGTGATGTCTATCTGCAAACTTAGTGTCCCAACATCCCTCTTCAATTTCTCTATGGCAGTCGTGAATTCTTGGATCCACATTGTGTCTGACCCTCCGTATATGAACAGATAACGATCTTCTTCAATCTGATTTTTCAACAATATATTATATATCTAATAAAATTATTAATATTTAACTCATCATATTCTCACTATAATAGCCATGTTCTTTCCCAAAAGGAAAAAATCTCTTCAACAACTCTTTTTTGACAACTTTTTGACAACGCATATGTGACAGTCTATGATTGGTCCGTTTCAAATATTTTTTTAAAGATAAATTCAAACAGACCAATAAAATGATGACACGTGTCCTGTTGTAAAAAAGTTGTTAAAAATGAGTTGTCAAAGTATCATTGTCCTTTCCCAAAAGTAGTTTGGGAAGGTAAAATTAAAAAAATTCTTCTTTCCATTTTTTCTTCAATTCAAATTTCATTTGTATTCTCGTATTTCCACACTGATAAGATCTTATCCGTTTTGGACGAAGTTTTCACCGATTTGTTTTTGGTATTACTTTATAAAAACCTCTTACCAATTAAGGTATCTATAAATTTATGTTTATCTCTTATTTTATCTTGTGGGGACTTTGTTTGTACCTAACAATTATATATTCTTTCTTATACCACTTTTGTATTAACTAAAAATCCAATTTGGTTATGATAAATCATGTTTTAATTTGTTTCTAATGGTATATCATCATCTATTGTTATATTATTACTGAAACAATATACTTTTTTATATTTTACTTAATTCATGTTTATCTGAAACCATTTAACATTACTAAGTGAATTTTATAACCTTTTCCTGATGAATACAAGTTGTATACTTAGAATAAGTACTTTTTTTTAACGCATATAGTTTTGTATGTGTGCATGTATATTAAATATGAAGGAATATGTGCAGTGATATATGCATTTAGTACTTACCAAGTCCCCGATTCTTGGGTTAAGCTTGGTCATTTCAGACCAAAACCAATTCCATTGTTGAGTGAGACGAGTGTGATCGGAGGTTCTAAATGGAAATCCATCAAAGCCATACATAGATATGATTTGCTTTGTGTCAAAGTTTTCCACCTTACCATCAGGATTCATCAGTGGGATCACAGGTTTCCCACTATAGTTGAACACTTCTTTGATTAGCTTGATGCCTATTTCAAAATTGAAATGTTTGACCACATACCATCCAAACTTAGTTCTTTGCAATTTAGTTTCTAATGTTTTCCTTCGATCTTCATTCCATTCATCAACAATGGGGATCCACAAAATCTTGAAATCCTCCGTCCTGTAACCTTCTACTTCTCTTGGTTTCTCTTTCAATTTCTCGTAAACACTTTTCAGAAGCTGAATCTCCTCATCAATATGTTCAAGCCCAGAAATGAATAACAACACATGCTTCTTCTTAAACTCTTCAATTTTAACCTTCCAAAGTAAAACACACTAATTTCATTATGCATGTGAAATTAGATTAATGGAAATTGTAATGCTAATGGTAGTGGTTATTACCTGTTCTAAAGTGAGGCCATTAATAACATTATGTCTAGAATGCCCATTCTCAGTGGAGATGATCAGTGCTCTCAAGACCTTGACAATATCTTTTCCATTAATAATGATAATATTCTTACGTCTGGAATAGTCTTCTATTCTCCCTGATATTATCACATATTTATAATTTTAACATCTTCTTATATTAATGAATCTCAATTCAGCTTCTTACATTGTATTAGGAAAAGAAAATAAGGTATAAAGCAAGCATAACTAACCTATCTCCGTGCTACACATTTCCAAATGCTCTCTAAAAGTTCTCAGAATGAGGTCAAGCTTGTTCTCAAAGTTTTTCGATAATTCATATTTGTTTACCCTGGATAAAGAAATAGCAATCATTATATTTGACAGAAAAGAAGCATTAAATTTGATCAAATATACAAACAAATTCCAATTTGAGAAATTTAATAGTTGACACATTAGTAACATAAAAGCCCTACTTTGATTCTTAGAAATCATGAATATGAGCCACCCTCCATATTATATATCCTTCTAAGAATTTATATGTATATATCACATATTTATAATATAACTAATATTTGAACTTTCTAAGAACTAATGTATATATGTGTAGGCTAATTGTATTACCATAAACTATGTATAATGTATCCTACACTAAGGAATCGTATAATTTTAATTATAGAAAAACATATTTTCTTACTTTAATTTCTATTTTTAAAAATTTATATAAAAAAGTGAAATCTAAAAATAACACATAAAATCCTCAAAAACAATATTTTTATTATACTACTACAAAGATTTAAAAAAAAAAAAAAAGTTGGTAACATATATTATAATTGGTGTTGGAAATAGAGATTGTTTTCCAAAAAAATATACTGTCAATTATATTTTAGGAAAATGTATCTTTAATAACTTTTTTTATAACTTTTTTACAATTGTATATGTGTGACAGCAGTTTATGATTGGTCATACAAACCAATAAAATAGTAACATGATGCTATATTTTTAAAATAAAAATTGTTAAAATACCATGATGCTATATTTTTAAAATACTAATTTGAGGTTTCTTCTATAAGCAAGTTGTCTCTATGGTAAAAAGAAGGGAAGAATCGTAATTATTACTTTTAACATAACACAATAAAGAAAAAACTGATAATTGTTAGACAAAAAATGAAATTGGGCTCATATTTATATTTTCGTTTCATTTTTTTAATTTTGTTTTGGTCTTTTAAATTTGAATTATTCATCTTTCAAAGTTCTATTAGATCAACACAATTTACCTTTTTGTTAACTTCCATTCTAATTTGATCAATTTATTCCCATTGAACAATTAGTTTCTATTACTTTGTAATGAATTTGTATAAATTGTCTTACTTGTGGTCAGTGGTGAAGTCATCAATTTGACCAGTACAAGTGACGAAGGTGAAGATTGCCCAGTAGACGACAACAGGAATCTCATGCAAAGTATCTGCCAAGGTTGGCACGTCCTTGATATCATAGCCAGCACTGGTTAGCCTCTTCCACTCAGTGATGCACTCAATCACTTGCATAACCTTCTTCACCACACTGTTGAAGAAACTCAAGTGCTGAATGTTCTGCTGAATCACCAGAAGCCCATTCAGATCAGCCAGAGATTTCTCATACTCTTCGTGCTGTCTCGTCAGAGGATGGTACAAGAATTTCCCATATTCCAGAGCAAAAGCTGCTTGAACTATCAGTGCCTTCGCATCCCATGAATATGCTTTCAGCTGTTCCAGAATCAGCATCGTTGTGTGATGCGCGTAGTGTTCACCACGAGAAGTGCACACCATCTACGTCTCCAACAATTTAAACTTTAATAGTGTCATCATTATTTTAATATTACATATTAATATATTAGAAAATTAGCAAGCACCTGACAAGCAATTCGCTTCAGTTTTGCAGTAAGTTGTCGAGACGTTATGGTTTCTTCTCTGAAACGCTCACTGAGTTGGCTAGCCTGTATCACAAAACCATTGAATGTACTTTATGGTAAAAAAAGTAATAGCAATCATTCTAAATGCATACTAAATATATGCTCTACCATTTTTTGTTTTCTAGGTTACATTTTTGTACCATAAAAGGTTATGTACATGAGAAGAATGTCTGATCTAAAGTGTAAAACAATATGTAAACATAAATGACAGATAAACCGTTCAAAAGAATATATTACCTGTTGAATGACGGTGTCTGTGATTTGAATTGAGTGATTGATGACGGTTGAGGCAACGGTGTGAAGAGATTTTACATCGCATTTCTCAACACAATGAAAATGGGTTCTGTAGACATTATCCAGAATCTGTTCATCACTGAATTCAAAAGGGTTCTGCAGCAAGGTCTTCCCTTGCAGCACATTGCTACTTGAACCTGACTTCTGGGTCATCATCTTCGTGATCCACTCTAGCTATCTACTAGTCAATGTTTCAAAAGTAAACGGTGTTCCTATGATTTGTGTTGGCTGATTTATAGTCACCGAAAAGCATAGGGCATGACTTTACGATGCCTAGGTGAGGCCCATGTAACAATAAATGATTCCACGAAGCGTAGAAGGAACCAAAAGCATGGATATGTGTTGTTATCAGAACAAGAAAGCATATTGGTGCTCATTAATTTATGTTCCTGTGTAATCAGTATTTGAGGAATATTGAAAATGAACTGGTATATCTTTTTGTTATATATTTCCCTATTCAACTTTTCTTTCTTTTTCATAAAAAGAAAAATATTTTATTTAAAATTATAATTTTTCATAACAAAAATACTTTCTTTAAAATATTAATAAATAAATATAATAGTTCATTATTTTTTATCTTTAATTCATAAAAAAAATTAATCATGTAAAAACTGTTTTTTATATTCTTAATAAAATATCTATTTTTGTGACAATGTGTATCTTTTAAAAGTTTAGTTAGTAGTTTTATTTCTATATTTAAATTTATGATTCATTTTTTAATATATTTTTTTACTCAGTTGATTCTTAATAATTTTTAAATTGAGACCGTGTAGTTTATTTTCTTAAATAAATGTTAATGACATTAAAAATGGATCACTTGCGAGTTTAAATCTCTTCTTGCTTTCTAATCTTTTTTTAGTGACAAATACCACCACTCATATTTTTAAGCAATACCTACCACCATTATATATTGGAAGTCCCACATCGACTAAGGTCAATTTAAAGTATATAAATGGACGCAAACCTCACCTTACAAGCCAATTTTGTGGGGTTGAATTAGACTTAAAGTTCACTTCTTAATAGTATCACCACCGCGATGTCATTTCCAAGAATCCTATCTCATTGTCATTAGAAACTTTGTCACTTCCTTCATATCCAAGATACATTCCATTGTTCGAGATCACCCATTTAAGATCCTCTTAGATAGTCTTTTTCAAATCCAAGAACTCATAATGACAATAATGTGGAGGGATTTTAAGGAAGGACCACGTGGAGAAATTCTAACATGTTGGGGTTGTTGCCATTATGAGGGAGGGTCCCAACTTCTTGAAGTTGGCTAGGAAGAAACAATGTTTGGCTCTTTTTTTACCGCCTCTTCGATTTCATTGACACCTACAACTTTGATTGACTTGGACAACTTGGGGGAATTAGAAGGTGGGAGATTGCTTTCATGGCACAAAGATGTTAAAGTAGTTTAGCCCCAATAACCAATAAAGTTTTGATGATTACAAAACACTCTACCAGACGAGAAAGTCTTTAGTATAAAGTGAAAATGTAATTAGATGATTAAGAGAGAGCATCTAATTAATAAAAGTAGTAAGAATGAGAAATTAATCAATGTTGTTTGAAGATCAAAATATATTATGTGTAGTGTTTCTTGCATGTGTTATACTAATAAATTACGTGTGTAAGCAAGTAAGTCTGAGGCCAAATCTAAGCATTAGACGAGTCAAGTGTTAGATGACTATAACATTATAAAGTATTAGGTAAATGCATTAGATGACCTAAGTGTCTAGACAACCTAAGTCATTGTGTTAGATGACTAAGGTGTTAAATGCGTCAAGGAAAATCAAGTCATCAGACGACTAAGGTGTTAGATGACCCAAGGTTAGACGATTAAGACAAAGCTTAAGTCAATAAAGTATTGCTCTAACTTTTATGATATGCTTTGTTGATTTGAAATAAGTGTTTCAATTATGATTGTTCATACAAATTAACATATTGATACAAGTGATTGAAATAGAGATTCTATGATATGAATTACAATAAATGTTATCATTATAGAAGAAGGAAGTTTTTGAATCAAATGCCTAAAAGAAATTAATATTGAGAAATATTTGATGAATGAACTTTTTGATTGAATGAAAGATATTAGTGCTTTAATAATTCAAAGGCAGAATCCAATTTCACAAAGTTTTCTTAACAGGATGATTTGTGAATGTTGAAGAGAGTAGAATTCAAAATTAAGTTTTAGCTCAATCATAAAAAGAAATGAGATATCTTAAAGAGATAAGCTAATTCAGAATTGAAGTCTTGAAGAATGACTTTAAAAATTCAAACTGAAGAATCAAATCAAAGAATTGATCAAGTCATTCCATATTAAGAAGATTGCAATGAAGATATGCAATTCAAAGTCTCAACGGCTAGTTGAAGCAATATCTATATAATGAAGGCCAACCCATTTGAGAAGAAAACGAACAAGAAAAAAAGAAGAAAAGAAATGAAGTGCTATAAAATTATCATATCAATTGTATCGTGGAAAGATTGGATTGAGAGCTTGATTGTTGTAATATGTTTTGTTTAGTGAAATTGTAACCTATGAGCTTTGTAGTGCACTCCTTTTAAAAGATTGAGAAAGATACCTGGATAGGTTAATAATCAGTATAGTATGGAGAAGTTTGTACTTGTGTACTTGGACAGGTTGAAACTCATATAACCGAGAGATAGTGATACTCAATACATAGCAAAGT
This sequence comes from Vigna radiata var. radiata, assembly GCF_000741045.1. Taxonomy (NCBI): domain Eukaryota; kingdom Viridiplantae; phylum Streptophyta; class Magnoliopsida; order Fabales; family Fabaceae; genus Vigna; species Vigna radiata. The sequence continues at coordinate 101,504 of NW_014542367.1, read as the reverse complement.
TGTTGATCAGTGAATTTTTTCTTAAAAAGGTTGCTTAGGAGATTGGACGAAGCCTCGAGTGGAGGTGAACCAATATAAATATGTTGTATGCATTCTCTTTGTAATTGTATAGTTGTGTGCATATTTTTTTAATTTTATTTTAGGCTATACCTTCCCCTTCTAGAGTCACATCACACTAACAAGAGACATGATAAATAGGGTTTAAGAGTAGAGTAGGGTGGTATGAAGAGGGAGATTTAGGTTGCCTTGACTATAGATAAGTGTAGTAGAAGGTCAAAATTAGACCAAGAAATGCCTTTCTTAATCTTCAAAGGCAACACTAGTGAGATGGATGGATCACTACAAAAATATATCAAATTACTTACGAAATTTTACAGATGAAAATAAATCCGTTGGTAAATTTAAGTTATTAACGAATTTTATAGACAAAATTTAAAATTTTAATCACTGATGGATGCGTTATAGACAGAAAAATACGTTGATAAATTCGTCAGTAATGCATGTTTCGTTTAGCGATGAAAAATTTGTCGGTAAAAAGAACAACAAATTTCCTGCCCAAATCTCACGTACATTTTCTCTTAGTCTCCATTTTCTTCAAAAAGTGCGATATATTCCTTTTTATCTCCATTTTATCACAGTCACAACACCTATGATCTTCATTTTCAACTTCGAAAAAAAAAACATGGCACAACCTACAACACCTCATTGGATCTCCTTTCATGGCCACAACTCGTAACACCTCCAACCACCAATAGTGTTGTAGATTGAAGCTCTAACAAACACCAGTCGCTCTCGCGTCAACACCTAGTCGTAGATTGTGAGTAGATAGCGCACCATGAACTACTAGAGAGCTTGCATAGCGCCATCAACACAACTGCAGATCCACGTGCTTCACCATTGCTAAAGCAGCACCCACTTGCATCTCCACCACTAGAAATTGTTCGCACACCATAGAACCAATAGCTCCAACGTTAGCTTGCGTGCTTGAAACAAATTTGTGTCATCGAGCTGAAAATCCAAAAATTATGCAATGAACGACTGTAGAGGTAGGCGAATTTGGTTTTGTTGGAATGAAAAAGCACAAATTAAAAACATAAAACCCTAAAACAAAGAAGAAAAAAGTGAGATGAGGCAGAAGATGAACCATATCACGGTATTTACCAACGAAATTTACCAACATATTTTTCTTTAGTAATTATCAACATATTCTACTGAATGAAAAGTCCTCGACAATGATCGACAGAACATAAATTTCGTTAGTAAAATTTTGCCAATGACAATTTTATAGAAGGATTTTTTTCCAATGTTAAACTATCGATAAAGTTTATCGATGAATTTTTCTTGTAGTGAATGGAGGTCATTCGTTAGGCAAAGAAGAAGGAAAAGAAAAAAGAAAGAATAAAAGAAAAATAAGAAAAGATTGCACCTGTCATTAATAATCAAATGTTATTAGGAAATAAGACTAAATTTGATTTTACTTAAAAAATATAAGGATTCAATTGAGTAAAAAAATACAGAAAAAAAAATCATAGGCCTAAATAAATATACTAAATTAAGTTTTTTTAGAAAATAAAAAATGATAAATAAAATATGTCCATCATAATATTTATTTAGCATTTTGAGTCATTATTTATAAAATATATTTATAAAATATGTCCATTATTATGCATAATATTAAGAAATATGTTTTTTTTCAATATGTATGATATTCGTGATTATTTTTTAAGAATGTTTCTACACTTGCTATGTGTGAAGAAGATAATATAGCAGAAGATAATGTTTCGATCTTAAGTCTATCAAGTGGCACAATTGCGGTCAATCATCATTCATGAAGTATTGTTCATATTGGAGCGTGGAATTTCATTGTGGTTTTGTCTTTAAAAAGTGTATTAGAGGGTAAAAAGGAGGAAGGAGTATTTAAAGTGCGTTTGATCTTAATTCCTAAGTAATGTGATAATATTGAGCGTGATAGGAACATAAACCCCCCAATCGAGGTCTAAAGAGAATGATTGGTCACCAAGGCATTGTTTACTTTGGAGCATGTGGTTCGTTACGATTTTGTCTTTAAAAGACATCTCGATAGGTGAAAGAAGAAAGAAATATTTAAACTATGTTTGAGCTTGACTCTTAAATGATGTTTGATTATTGGGTGTAGTAGTAATAGATACCAATATAACATGTTGTTTTTAAAAGAGATATATTAACAATATAATTTGGCGCATTTTAAGAATATCAAAATTAATTATAATTTTAGATACTTTCCCTTTTAGATACTTAAATACCAATATGCTAACAAATTTATTTAAAATATAGAAAGAGCTTATTATAGTAACCAAATGAGCTTAAGTGAAAGAAAAAAAGAAGAGAGAAAGAGATTATTGAGTGACTACTTTTTTAAAATATGATCGTGTTATTTACGAAAAACAAAGGAATAAGATTATATATCAGCTTTTGATTCTTATTATGGCTTAAGCCAAACCAAATATCTTAATTAAATTGTTTATAAAATTAAGATTGTGATTATGTGATTTAAATGAGCGATGCTATGATACAGACATAAGTGCATATCACGCATTATCCTTCATAACACTTTAATCTTTATTGATGCTTTGCTTTCTTCGATTCCACAATTTTAGAAAGAAAAAGTACGGCGCATGTTAGCAAAACCCGTGTTCTGCGTGGGTAGTTACAAAAAATATTAAAGATGAAATGTTGTCAGAACAATCTAATGTAAAAGAATTCCACATATGGTTACTTTATTTTATTTGATTGTAGTAAACAAAACAGATTATGCATTTCTGCATCTAACTACTGTTTCATTTACTCATCCCTCGATATATTTCTCAATTTCGGATTATAGTCTAAAATTAACTTGTAAATTTTTTGTTTCTTGCCTTTAATGAAATCAAACGTTTCTTTTAATTAAGAAAATGAAGTGAACAAAAATAAATTTAATGACGTCTACTTTTCCCATTTCATTCGTTCTTTACTCCTCTTCCCTCCTGACTTTTTTATTTTCTTCTTTTTCCGACCGAAAAGAGCACCAATCAGAATTAGTGACGTAAATGGAACAAAAGCGTGATGCACGTTTATCAGGAATGGATGGAAAAAAATATTAAATGACTTAAAAATTAGTGGTTTTGTTAAAGAAAAAGAGCAATATCAGAATATGATAATTTCAATGTTTTACTAATTTGACTTAAAAATTATTATTATTTTAAAATACGCTTTGTAAAGTATGGCATGCGTGCAGTGGGATTGGTCGGATGGTATCATCAACAAGGGACGACCAGTAGAATATGTTGATGTCCGTCACCATACATCATGTAATTAGTAGCATACTAACTGCACGACTATAGAAGACGGTAAACTGATTAGACAACCTTCGACAATAACTATTTATAAACATCACTTCTAATCAAGATTATTGTAAGTGTTACTTAGTAGGTAATGGGTCATGATTGAGTCGTGATTAGGGTTTTACTATTCCTAAATTCATCTCAAAACCTATAAATAGAGTTTAAAGGTAAGTGATTGCATTTATTGCGAATTTAACATTTCACTGTGACCCTTGATCGAATTAATTACTGACTTGACCGTCGAAGTACCTTTGGTAGGTACACCCGGACGGTTTGGAATGCAAGGACCAAAAGATATTAACTAAGGTCGTACAGAAATACCTAGGCAAACTTGGAGTACATTGTGAAGAAGTGTTTTGCACAGATCATCGGCCCTACATGATAACGGTTGATTTTACCGTTATCTGTGATTCAACTTTGATACTAAATTAGCCCTTTTTGACTTAGAAACTTGCTTGATTCCTTGTTTTGAGTTTATTTTGTGAGTAAAGAGAGTTGAGGTTATACTTGATGGGTTTTATCACTAATTCCCTTAATTTTGTAGGTTATTGGAATGATTTGAAAGAGGAATTAAAGTATCAAGGAGTTGGAACCCATAAAGGACTGAAAAAGTACCAGAAGAGAAGGCTACAGAAAGTCATAAGATGTTTGGTTGCCCTTTTCTGGGGCCCTCAACACAGGATGTCTTGCATGGGCGCCTGGTTGCCCTCCTTGAGGCGCTGAGCTCCAACTTCCTTGTGCCGCACCAGGCTTGGGTGCCCTCTAAGGGGCCCTGAGCGCCACTCCTCTCGCACCACCGCCTGCTTGCCCTAAGTAGGGGTGCTGAGCGCTAGCGTGTTGGGCTTGGACTTTGGTTTTTGATCTATTTAAGGACCTGTACACAATAAGGTTTGTATTTTTTGGAGCCAGAAGTGCAAAAACACACTTTTCGACCTTCTGGAGGCAGAATTGGATGCGAGAGATCTCCTCTTCAGTTTCTAGGGTTTTTCTATCACTTTCTTTCCATTGTACACCTAGTTTTTCCATGATAATGGAGAACTAAACTCATTTGTTGTTAGGGAAGATGTAACCTCTAAACTCTCATGTATTTGAATTTGATCTGAATTATATGCTTCTTTCATTAACTGTTAGGGATTTTCTCCTTTACTTTATGCTTGTTATGTTTTGTTCATTCATAGCATGATTTTATGGCCTTCTTTGTTATTGGGACATACCTAGAAACCACGATCTAGAGAATTTTTCCCAAAAAAATATTGCCCAAGGATGGGGATAGGATGTTTGGTTGTCTTAAGCTTATGTACGTAATGCAAAATTGATTATTATGGATGCAAGGGATTGTGGTCTAATAATTAAGGATAGGCTTTCTATGCCAAGGGATCGAGTTTTAAGTAATTTAGATAGTGACGTTAACAATTAATGAAGAAGATGTATTCTTATATGCATGAAATAAGTACGGTGAAATCTAAACCCTAACAACATACTCATCTCATATTAATCAATATCATCCATTCACCCTTGTGTTTTGCTCCAATTGATCACATTTTATATTCTGTTATCATGTTTATTTTTATTGCATTTAAAAACATACAAAATGGTTTTTCAGTCTTAATTAGTTAAGTAATTATTCAATTGTTTAGGGTCGTGAGTCTCTTGGGAAACGATACTTGGTCTTACAATTTATTATTACTTGATACGATTCGATACACTTGGCGAACCCTTAACGCTACACCAGAAACATGTTGTTGTGTACTGTATGGCCTATGTGGGACTGACCAGATAGTGTCCCCAAGAAGGGGCAACCGGTCGAATAGGTTGATGCCCACCACCACACGTTATGTAATCTAGGTAAGTCTCGTACTAACCGCACAATCATGGAATACGACAGACCGAATAAACGACCTCCGATAATAACCGTCCCTAAACACCACTTCTAATCAAGATTACTGGTAAGCATTATTTAGTAGGTAATGGGTCATGATTGGGCCGTGATTAGGGTTTCACTAATCCCAAGCCCAACTCAAAACCTATAAATAGAGGTCAAAGGGAAGAAGGTAGGTGATTGCATTTATTGCGAATTTAAGATTTCACTATGACTTCCGATAGGATTAATCACTGTCTTAAGTGTTAGAGTGCCTTTGATAGGTACACTTAGGCGGTTTGGAACGCAAACACCTGATCAGAGTACTACAATAACATATGTTGGAGATGTAACATCGGTACGAGGGAGAATTGGCCTCCCTTAGGGCTGAGAATGCAGCAAGGGCGATAACGGTTTGAAACACCGTTATTTGCCATATGATTTTGATACTAAAAGCACCCTTTTTCACTTAGAAACTTGCTTGAACTCATATTTTCAGTAAATTGTGTGAGTAAGAGAGTTGAGGTTGATTTTAACTGTTTTCTAACAAATTCCCCTTGTTTTGATAGAGATTGAAGCAATTCTGGAAGAAGAAGTGAAAAGTCATGAAGAAGGAGCTCAAAAGGGGTCAAAAGGCACCCAGTAGGGAGAAAACCCGAAGCCCAGGCGATAGGAGTGAAAATCAACAAGCTGGAAAACGATGCTGGTTGCCCGGGCAACAGACCCGACACCCGGGCGACGGACGCTCGTAGCTCAGGTGTCCAAAACTAGAGCCCAAGCCTTACAGAACCCTCAATTCACACTCAGGCGAGCTCCCTGCGACGCTTGAGCGAGATTTGACGTGGATCGAGCCTTGATTCTGCTTTGATTTGATTCTTTTGGATCAGGCTGCACTTTGGGACGCGTTTGGCATTATTTAAAGGACCCTGGGGCTCTAGGTTTTGCATCCCTGGCAGAAGAGAGCATAACAATACAACTTCTAGCCAATTCTTAGTCTTTTCATTCTTTCTTTTCTTCCATTGTTCATAGGGTTCCCCCATGTCTATGGGGAAATAATTTCTATTTGTTGTTGGGGAATGATGTATCCTTGTAAACTCTCATGTATTTGAATTGATTCTTAATTTCATATGTTTTTTTTTTCATTAATTGTTAGAGTAATTTATTTGTTTTTACTGCTTGCTTGTACAATAGCATGATTTGTGAGTTGCATGAGTGTCGGAAGGTTCCTTTCAATTCAGGTCCTTATTAAATTACTCCTAAGGGTTATATTGCTCAAGGATGAGGGTATGAGTCTTAGTCGTCTTAACCTCTTGATCTTCACATCTTTTTACCAGGAAAGCTAGGAATTGTATGAACTGGTAATTAGGGACAGGCTTATTCACCGAGGGATCAGGTTTAAGCCATTTAGTGAGGGACGTTGGCATTAATGAATAAAAGAAGAATTCTTATATACATGAGAGGGAACTTGGTGAATTCAAACCCCAACAGCATAATCATCTCATATAAATCAACCTCCATTCATCTCTGTGCTCTTTTGCCACTGATCACTTTTACATTGCTTTATTTTATTCTTCTTGCAATACAATCTATGATCTCTTTTCTTTTAAGTCTTAATTAATCCTATTTTCACACAACTGTTTAGCGCCGAGAGTCCTCTGGGATACGATATTTGGTCTTACCATTTTATATTACTTGTGTGACTCGGTACACTTGCCGATTTGCCCCAACAAAGGGCCGCCACGGGAAAAGGCCACTAATGAGGAGGATAGAACTGTCCGGGAGGAGCAAACAGAGCCACACTCCGGACCGGGTGACACGAATCAAGTTACAAGAACCATGATCAGGCAAAGCGGGACGAAAATAGTCTAGGAGGAAAGTACTACAATCAGCAAGGAGCCATACATTGTAAAAACGAAGAACAGAACTGACATGTTGTCATTCGTTCCAATCATTGTAGAGGTCCACATTTCACACACAAGCATCTTCTAGTCAACAAGTTAATGCAAATGAGTTTAATAAACTATAACCCAGACAAGAGCATAGTGAGTCATGACTAGTAAATAGTGAGGAACAAATTCAACGGATCACTTCACAATTCCAAACCAGATTTGACATATTACAAAATTTTATTGGTGCAATAATGCAATACCTTCCCCCTTCGACAACAACGACTGCACAAAGTATCTTCCCAATGATAAATCAAGAAAATCAACCCCAGGACATGAATAAAGACCAATAACAAGATCAACCTCAAGATTTGGAAATCCTTACAAGAATTATTAATATTAGGACTTTCAGACATTTGATATTAGTAACTTCTTAGTTATGCTATATTATTAACACTTAGACATTTTAAACATGTTTGGATTTTATAAATTATTATGTATGGAGACTATTATTAGATCAATATATGAAACTATTATTCAGTAATGTGTCTTTATAACATTGAATGATCTGCATTGTATCATTGAATTGGTTTTATAGGTATGTGTAGTCTTTGTAATAAGGTTTAATCCTTCAATTTGCCAACATAATTACATAGGGATAAATTCGTATGCAAGGTTACTTATAAGTACATTACATATGGATTTTGATCCATATGTAATCCGTATGTAACACATCATTACATACAGATTTTGAGAGTTATATACGAATTTTGGCCGTATGTAACCAAATTTTTTCTTGTAGTGTTGGCCAGTTTTGAATACGTTGCAATTGGCCATATTTTCTCATCAATCCAATTTTGTGCATGCCATTTTAGCCGTATAGCATCGTTGCATCATATTAGACCCGCACTTTATGATTATCCATCCCTGCATTAGTTTTATTCGCTATTATTCATAGTTCAACTAGTGCATTTGATAGTCTAACCAAGGTTCAACTCATGCATTGCATTTTGAATTTCAGTTTAGCATTGTTAAATTGTGTGAATCATTTCATTAACATTCTAAAGTCAATCATAAATTTATTATGCATTTGACTAAAACACTGCATAACAGGTTCTATATATAGTTTAGTTAGCATTTGAAATGGTTATGATTTAGCTGCACTGAGTTTATAGCTAGTTTTAAGTTGCACTTTATGAACCCATGCATATTCTAAAGTAGTATTCAACTTTTACATCCTAGTATTAATTTTTGTGTGCAATAATGCATACTTTTTAAACAAGTTTACATTCATGATAGTCTAATAGAATCACTTTATTGCTCAAACACATGATTTTGCTGTCAAATTTTGTGTTGTCACGTGATTTGCTACCATCCATAGGTTCAAAGAGTGATTTTGAATTTTGAGTGCATATGATCTATTTGAATGCATTACTTCACTTTTCTCATGAATTCATATTTGTCTTGCACATCCTATCATGCATTAGTTTTCATTTTTTGTCATTTGTTGACTTAATTAGTAAATTTGAGGACTCAATTAGTTTTCATTCATTGCATTTCAATTTTCATTTCAACATTGTAGATACACATTAGGCATTGTAATTGCATTCTAAACCTGTTTCATATCATTTTGTAGTTTTAGCTTATGCATTAAACAATTATAATCATAATTCTTCCATGAAATAGGTTAAAATCTTGAATTTTGAAATTATGCACCTATTCTCTATGTCTGCACATCTTCATCCATATAACTTGTTATGCCTCTACATTTCATACATTCAGATTGGTTTTGTAATAACATTTTAAACCCATATAGGGATTTCCAATTCAATACCTTCCTTATGTCAATAATTTTTTCATAATGTTGTATAAACACTAATGCAGAAAGGGTTTTAGACGTCAGTTATTTTGGACTTTTAACGTCAGATTAAGAACCGACGTCTATACGGGTGACGTTAATGGGACGTCGGTTCAGTTTGAAGAGCAACGTCTATAAAGACATCAGACATTGCACTCACCGACGTCTAAGGTTACCTTAGACGTTGGTCCTTAACACGTTGGACGTCTATAAAGTCGTCAAACATTGCATTAACCGACGTCTTTCCGCCATATAGACGTCAGTTTGTACATTAACCGACGTCTATGAAGTGATTGTTGTGTTTTTGTGCGGTTTTTGTCGTGTCTTGGGGTAGCGTAGTAGCACCTCCTTCCTTTGCTAGTTTCTTCGTAAGAAAAAGTTGCACCTTTTGAACTTCTCATGACATTTCAACCCAAAGACAAACTTGGATCGTTGTCTAGGTCCATTCCGTATACTTTTTCGTCGACCACCAATGAAAAAGAATCTCCATATACTTTTTCATCGACCGCCAAGGAAAAAGAAACCGTATACTTTTTTGTTGGTGGTCGGAATGGACATAGGCAACAACGCAAATTCGTCCTTGGATTGAAATGCCGTGAGAAATCCAAAAAAAACGCAAGTTTTCCTTACGAGGAAACTAGCAGAGGGAGAAGGTGCACTACACTACACAAAGACACAACAAAAAAACCGCACCAAAACACAACGAAAAGGTAGAGGAGAGGAAACTTACCTGGAAAATGCAGAGCAGCGGAGAGAAAAAGGCAAAGACGATGTGTTAGTTCGCAAACCACTAGTTCGTGGTGATATTTAACAAGAAATTGGACGTCTGTTATACACAAAATCGACGTCTACAATATGAAATACGTCGGACGCCTGACTAATTTGACGTCTATTCGGTTTAAAAATTAATTTTTTATTGTACATAGACGCCGGTTTGACGGGATGAGACGTCTCATGGGCGGAAACGAATGACTTTTGACATACCTGGTAGGATTGTAGACGTCAGTGCCGATCCAACTAACGTCTAGAATTGTATATAGACGTCAATGTGGCGGGATCCGATGTCTATAGGGCTGGAAAAAGTGACTATTCACCTGTCCGACAGACATATAGGCGTCAGTTACAATGAGACTGACGTCTATATGTCTGACAGGTTGGTGGGGAGCATTAATTTCCGCCATATAGACGTCGGGGCCCCTTCAATGTGGCGGGATCCGACGTTTATAAAGCTGAAAGTAGTGACTAGTCACCTGCCTGGCAGACTTATAGGCGTCAGTTAGAAGGGGACCGACGTGTATATGTCTGATAGGTAGGTGAGCAACATTAATTTCTGCCATTTAGACGTCGGGGCCCCAAACTAACCGACGTCTATAAGGCTGGTGGAAATGAATTTTCACCTAACGGTCAGAAATATAGACATCAGGTTTGAAGGGCCGACGTCTAAAATTCTATAGATGCTGGAGATGGAACTAACCGACGCCTATATTGCCAACTTATTTACGAAAATGTCACCGGTCATCCATATACATCACTGGTGCCTATAACCGACGTCTACCGTGTGACGTTAAATAGCATTTTTGCACTAGTGAAATCATCTTTGTGTCATTCATAAACTCAATTCATCCATTGATGTTAGTGAAACTCCATTGTCCATTCATCCTTTGTGTTGCATATTTTTCCATACCAATACATCTTCATAATGTACATTTTCTTCTCATGTGTATATTGTAAAACAATTTGTGTGAGGATAGGTAAATTACATGTCTAGGTTTCTATTTAACTACTCAAGGTCCAAGTTTCTATTTAACTGCCATAGTTGAGCTTATTATATTTAATCTAGGTCTTTATGGATATTGGGCTAGCAGATAGAAATGGAAGCAAAAATCTAAAAGGCATTGAATAGGGTTACACTCAATCTAGAGTGCAAGGGAGTGACCCGATGAGCTACACATTTTAGTGGAGCTTCATAACCAATTTTGGGCCATTAGCCATCATAAGTGTCACCAACGAGTAAGGTTTCCAAATGAATGAGATTTGGTGGATATAGAAATAAGTTCACAAATGTTAGTCGTCATATTGGGCAAAACTTAGGCGTTTTTCAAATTATAAAAAGAGTAATGGACTAGAGCATTTGATGTTCTATAGGAATAGTGAATGGTGTAACCTTCCTATAAGGATATTGTTCACTTAGATAAGAAGGATCTTGAAGTCAAGAAGGTAGTTATGGAGATAAAGTTACATGGGTGCCATCTTGTATTTGATTTTTTACATTTGTGCAAGGTGGACCTCAAAAATGGCTTGCAACAACCTATAGCTTGGATTGATGATGCAAGTCACTTTTTTCGTAGAAGTCTATACTTACTCTAACGATGAACCATACAATACCAGCAAACAGAAAAGTGAAAAAAGTCTTGACTCGTATGCGTCTAAAAAAATAAAACTACATTTAGAAGTTCAAATCAATGGAGTGGATCAATCCAGATTAGGTGACTGTAGTAGGGAGTCCAATGTTCTAGTTAAAGGTATTCAAATTGATACTAAACAACTGTGAATATGATGTAGAAGTTGAAGATAGCCTTAACAAACAGGACTACACAAATGTTGGTGAAACTATTCAACACAATCAAAACATAGGTTTTGATACTTATACTGAATCAATATATGAAAAATTGGATTTGAATTTTGTACAAAAGATGTTTCTCAATATATGTAGGGTTGAATATAGTTTTATAGTTTTGATTGTCTGGATATGGATTACATATTATTTTTTTTTTTGTGCAAGTCTTATCATGTGAATGTGGGATAGACAAACAATACAAATTGCATTGGTAATGGTTACACAATGAAATTACTGACAGATTCGTGACCATCGGTAAACCATCTGAAATTGTTAATTACTAATAAAAATTAGTTGTTTTTTACAAATTATGTCTTTCGATAATTTCAATTTTTTTGTAGTGATAATGATATCTGGTTTCACTAAAAACGACCAGCCATATAAGGCTCTTCGATTTGTTCTATGGCTTCGATTGTTTTGAGAACCAATGTCAAAACCCAATTTTTTTTTATTTATTTATGGTTTTGGTGGTTCGGTTTTTTAACATAAGAAAATATTGAATCTTTTTGCTTATGTTCATAATAAAGAGCAACAACCATCCCTTCTTTATCTCGTCTTAATATGTATCGCTTGTAGAATTGTTACCAATTGTCGAAAACAACCACTATCGTATCCTTTCTCCCCACTAATAAATTTGTGATTGAACGAAAAGGTCCTTAGAAACAACCCTCCAATCTTCTTCAAAAGTTTATTTTTCTAATAAATTACGGATTTTAAGAGTTACATACGAATTTTGGCCTATGTAACCACGTTTTTTTTCTTGTAATGTTGGCCAGTTTTGAGTATGTTGGCCAACTTTTCTCATCAATCCAATTTTGTGCATGTCATTTTAGTCGCATAACATCGTTGCATCATATTAGACCTGCACTCTAGGATTAGCCAGCCCTGCAATAGTTTTATTTGCTACTATTCATAGTTCAACTAATGCATTTGATAGTCTAACCAAGGTTTAACATAAGAAAATATTAAATCTTTTTGCTTATGTTCATAATAAAGAGCAACAACCATCCCTTCTTTATCTCGTCTTAATATGTTTCGCTAGTAAAACTGTTACCAATTGTCGAAAACAACCACTATCATATCCTTTCTCCTCACTAATAAATTTGTGATTGAGCGAAAAGGTCCTTAGAAGCACCCTCCAATCTTCTTCAAATGTTCATTTTTATATACAATAATCTAAAAAACTAAATTATATCTAACTTAAAAAGAAACAAATTTCTTTTACGTTTTCATGAAAAAAACACATAATACACTAATGAATATAAACATTAAAATAAATATGAATAATAAATATCTATCATTCTTATATTTCTTTCAATATTTATTCAATTTGGTTGCAATAAAAGAGCATTTTTATTGACAAAATGGATGCAGGATTAGAAACCTAGGTATACTTTGCAATTTATGAAAAAACATTTCTATATAAAAGCACAAAAGAAACATAACTAGCCCAGGCATCAATTTCAAACCCTAAAAATCTAACGGAATACATATTTTGATTAACCGAATCAAAGGCCACAACGAATTCCAGATTTGGAGTGGAAGATTTAAACACTATACATTAGCCGACACCGTGAATAGATTGAACGACGCAGTGAGCTCTTAAACTGAAAAGTATTTTCATGAGTGAGTGGAATACTAAAGATGGAATAGAAAAGAGAATAGTGGTTACCGATTTGGAGCAGGGGAAGAGGTGGAGCTGACATAAAGGTGAGAAATGAGAGGGAGAAATGCAGATAATACGGCGGTGAGCAGGCAAGGAGAGGGAGATGAGCGAAAGGCACGTAGGGAAAAACGAAGTCAAACTCAGTTTCACATTTTTCTTTACTCTTTCAACATATTGTATATTTTTTATTTAAATTATTTATATATTTTTTAAGTACGTTTTGTATCCAGAAGAATTGAATTTAAAATTCATTTTAAAAAACTCAATTTAATTCTTTTACCAATAAAAAAAATAAAAAAAACAGTTTAAAATGTTTATACAAAAATTAATTTTGTTTATTTATTTATTATATTTTTATTAAAAAAATTAGTCACAGATGTATATTTTAATAAATTTGTAGCTATTTTGGTATGAGTCAACTACGATTTTAACCTAGGTATATTTATCCCTAAATAATTTCTATAAAAAATAGAGAACTTCTTGAGGTAGATTATTATGTTATCGTCATATATTATATATCATATATACTTTTTTCTTTTTAAAAATCAGGAAAAAATTAAAATAACTAGATAGATTACATATGTAATCCTAAAGGAAGGTTAATTACATCATTTGTATTATTTGCAAACTCAAATAGTTACTTTTGAAACAGGTATTTTGCTTTGATAAATTCATTGAGAAAGATAAAGAAACTATAAGGGGGAAATCATTATTATCTTATTTAGATAATGATATTTTAATATTTTTTTTGACAAAATTTTAACACTATTTATGTGTTATTCTGTGGTTTGTTCAGGTTGGTGTTTATGATTATTATTATTTATTATACACAGAATAACACGTAAATGATATTAAAATATTGTAAAAAAATGTTATCAGAGTATCGTCATCGTATCTACCATTGCTTATGCACACTGAATTACACAAAGGTGAAGTGCACATGCATGGAAGCTAGAATGGTTTTTCACGAAACATTCCCTAGTATTTTCTATTGTTTGTGTTGATGACAACACTTGAAATTAACAGAAGTTACCTCCATCGGACGTCGACAATCCTTTTTTGGACACGTTATACGTTCCACTATATCCGTTGGGTGACCATAACAAATTACATTTTCTTCACATCTTTTGGAACCATCTTTTTCTTTGATTCCTCTGTAGTGCTCTGTGAAAGCCACATCAAAGCTCATTAGACTTAATTTGTCATGCCATGTCTCGAATTCTTTGACCGTGCGACACATGGCCTCACCATGGCCAAGAAGTCTCACATTTTTTCCTTTACTTAGAATGGCCCATCCCTTAGGATCTTGTTTGAGGAACAACAACCTCTTTATTTCATTTGTTTGAGGAACAACACCCTTCACTTGTTTCCTGCTTGTAAGCAAGCTATCAATAGCTATCCAAAAGCGTGGAACATCTTTGCTGTCTTCCTTTCCTAGTTGGAACGATTCTATTGTCATGTTTAAATCCACGTTCGATTCAACCTTCTTCTTCAGTTCATCCATGGCTTTTGTGAATTCTTGAACCCACTTAGTGTCCGACCCTCCATAGATGAACAGATAACAATCCTCTTCTTCAATCTGATTTTGCTTGTTACACATATATGTATCTAGGTCATTATAATTAGATTGATAGATTTCGAAATATGAGATGTGATATATATGTACGTAAATATTAATTGTTTTTACTTTCACTTTTATGATAAATGTGAGAATGAATTAATATTTTAAACTTTACAAACCCTATAGCACAACTTTCTTTCAAAACTTTAGGAAGAACGCTTTATTTTTCATATAATATATCTATCAGATTAAAACAAAAAACAAAAAACATGTTAAATGTTTTTTACATCTCTTCTAACTTAAATATAGACATTCACATCTCTTATATTTTTTAACTAATAACATTCACTTTCTCTTATATTTTTAATAAAGTTATTCTCACTTGTTTTATTTTATTTAAAAACATTATAATAACAAACATTATATAAATGCAAAGTTAAAATTTTAAAGTATTCAAGGATTTTTTCTTTTGTAAAAAAATTAAAATATTTACTTTTACAAATAAGATAAAGGAAAGTAATTAGTGCCACTTTGTAGATAATTGTCAATTATTAAAAATATGAAGGAGGTTAATGGGTATATCTATTTTAGATAAAAAATAATAATAAATATATCTTTTTCTAAAACAAGAAAAATCTTTAGCAAATATATCTATTTTAGATAAAATGTTATATTTTCAAGCAAGCTTAATGCTACTAAAATTAAATTAGCCAATTTTTTTTTATTAAGTATGATTTAGTAGTCAATATTTTATATATTTCAGGATGGGGAATAAGAAATAGCACTTGCAATAATTTAAGAACATATATATAGTACTTACCAAGTTGTCTATTTCTTTGATGAATTTGGTGATTTCAGACCAAAACCACTTCCATTGTTGACTAAGTCTGGTTTGATCAGAAGTTCTAAAGGGAAAGCCATCGATGCCCCACTGAGATATAATTTGCTTTGCATCAAAGTTTTCCACCTTACCTTGAGGATTCATTAATTTGATAACATGTTTTTTCTCGTACTTGAACACCTCCTTAATTAACTTGAGGCTTGTTTCAAAATTCAAATATTTAACCACGTACCATCCAAACTTAGTATCACGTAATTTATTTTCTAACTTTTTTCTACCTTCTTCGTTCCATTCATCCACAATAGGGATCCACAAAATCTTGAAGTCTTCACTTCGATAGTTTTCTACTTCTCTTGCTTTCTCCTTCAACTTCTCGTTTACTGAGTTTAAAAGTTTAATGTCATCGTCCACATTTTCAAGACCCGAAATGAATAATAAAACACACTTCTTTTTAAACTCTTCCAGTTTAACCTGTTAAGATAAAATAATTAATCTCACGAAAAATTTAATTATATGTATACAAGTTTTTTGCACAACTATGTAACGATTGATCCGAGAGTAATTAGAAGTTTTATTTGTATATTTATTTTTGAACGGGCAAAGAGTATAAGAATTTTTGTTAGAAATCTCGTATCGACTAAAAATAAAATTAAATTATAATACATAAGTGAGTGCAAATCTTACTTTCAAAATCAGTTTTGTGAGGTTGAGTTAGACTTAAACATATATTCTAATCTAATATCAGAGTTATAGTTAAGTCTATCGAGAGAAAGTAAAACGAAACTTAAAATCCATTTTCTAATAATTTTTGAAGGCATAATAATGTTTTGAAATTAAACTTAAAGAAAATGATAACAAATTCAGAACACATAACACTCATGGATTGCAAGGGAGCAAATAGGAATATAGTGAGTACCTGTTCTTCAGTGAGGCCAAAATAATACACATTCTGTATTAAATCCCTCTTATCTCCACAAATTATGAGTGCTTTCAAAACCTTTACAATGTCTCTACCACGAGTCACAATGTTCTTACGGCTCGTGAAGTCCTCAATTCTTTCTGCAATAACCATACATAATATCTTATTACAAATGAGCTTCAATTCAGCATCTTCATAGTTTTGAATTAGCATTAGAAAAAGGGAATCAGTTACGAAGCACATGATTAACCTATCTCGTCGATACACTTTTTTAGAAGTTCTTTAAATTCTCCTAGAATGGGGTCAAGCTTCTTCTCCAAATGAGTCGATAATTCATGTTTTTGATACCTTGCAATCAATAAACACGACAAGTAAATAAGAGTTAGATCTGTTCGATCTATTGTTTGAATGATAAATAGAATATTTGTTAAAAAAAATGTAGAGCCATATGTTTTGGTTTCTTTACCGTTGTGGTGCAGTTTTAAGGAAAAATCATGAGAATGGTCATGTTTTGAATTATATGGTTGGACTTCGATCTCATTAGTATCGTGTCTCTCCCGAGATTCAACTTATATACATAGATTTTTACAGTAGTAAGATATTTTCAACAAACACATATAGATCGGTAAGATATTGTCTCTTTTGAGTTAAGTCTTCACGAATTTGTTTTTGATACTACTTCAAGATCTCTTATATGTATATAATCTCATGTCTATCTCTTATTTTATCTGATGTGAAACTTTGTTTATACCCAACAAGTGACACGATTTTGGATTAAAATTCTAAAAAGGAATAGTGTTAGGATGAGATGACTTGGTCGCAATTTTAACTGTAAAATCTTCTGGTTGATACACGACGTAGCCTATGACTTGTAATTAGTTCAGAAGCTACCGATTCTCGCCTAATTTATCCTTAAAACTGCACCGGAAGTGTAAAAAAAACCCATATATCAATGATGATTAAATAGGTGACATGGCTTACTTGTTATCAGTGAAGTCATTGATTTCACCAGTGCAAGAGACAAAGGTAAAGATTGCCCAGTACACAACAACAGGGATCTCTTGCAAAGTTTCTGCCAATGTAGGAACGTCCCTTATGTCATGTCCTGCACTGACAAGCTTCTTCCACTGAGTGATGCATTCAACCACCTGCATCACCTTCTTCACCACTGTGTTGAAGTGACTGAGGTGCTTTGTGTTTTGTGGAACCATTAAAAGTCCATGCAAATCTGCAAATGAACTTTCAAACTGCTGGCATGGTGCTATAAGAGGAAGAAGGTACAAGAATTTGCCGTATTCAAGGGCAAAAGCTGCTTCAACTATCAGCACTTTTGCATCCCAAGAATAATGTTTCAGCTGCTCCAGAATCAACATCGTTGTGCAATGCACTGGATATTCACCACGAGGTGTGCATATCATCTACAAGGCATACAAGGTTATGTTACATTCATCGTTTTCATGAAAATTTGATTAAATTTCTAGTTGACACAATAAAACAAATTAATAAAATCACCAGATACGCTATTCGCTTCAGTTTAGCAGCAAGTTGTTGGGAAGTTATGGTGGTGTCTTCTTTGAACATATACATGGGTTGCTCACCCTGTTTTAATAAGAATGTTTCATAAGAAAAAGTTTTTTACATTATTCCAAAATAGCTATAGGAAAAATTCTATTATTTATCGCAAAGGGTATAGCAAAATTACCTTAGCAATGACCTTCTCTGTGATATCCATGGACTGGTTGAGAACATTTGAGGCAACGGTGTAAAGAGATGCTGCATCACACTTTTCAAGACAATGAAAATGTGTTCTGTAAACATCCTCGAGGATCTTGTCGTGAGTGAATTCCAATGGATTCTGCTTCTGCTTCAACATCCCTTGCTGCTGCCCATTAGTACTATTTGAACCTGACTCTGACATATTGTGATTCACCTTAGCTTACACTATAATATCCTACAAACAAGTCAATATCAAAGTAAATGTAACCTCTTTAGATTGTGATGGCCTTTTTATAGTTTTCAAAATACATACATAGAGCATCGTTTTATAATGCTTAGCATAGTAAATGATTCGTTTCACCATAGAAGGGATATGATCGATCATCCACACAAGAAAGCATCTAATAAAATGATTAATAATGTCTGTTTTTCCTCAGTGATCCCTATGTTAGGATGGTTGAAAATGAATTGTGTCTTGTATGAATTTGTAGCATTGTACCCTACACTTTTGCTTTTCAAGAAAAGAATATGATGTGAAAACACGTTGCACTTTTTAGTTTTGATTTTCAAGAAAAGAATGAGGATAATAAAAAGTATTAGGATCTATCAGACCTACAAGAAAAGAACCGCGGTGTAACAACTATTGATACTTGTATTGTATGGATAAGAGATGCATGTGCTTTATAAAAAAGAAAATGGAAAATGTTAACACCAATTTTTGACACTAAATGTGGTTGAACGTTATGAAAGAAAAAAACTAAATTTTTCTTTTTTTAATTTGAAATCGTCTAATCACATTTTGACAGATGTGCAACGTTAAAATAGTGTCAAAAAATTAATATTAAAATATCATTTTGTAAAGAAAATATATAGTTAATAATTTTTTTCACAACTTTTTTACCATTCTTTATGTAATTTGTGATTGATATATTTCAAATTGTAATATGTAATCTGTTATCAAAAAATTATTAAAATATCAAGAATGATAAACGTTACATAAATTACGGGGAACCTCATATTTTCTAAAGTTTGAGAATTTTACTGCGCCCTTATTTATATTATTTCGTAATATTTGCAAATTAAGAATAAAAGAAAGAAAAGTTGAAGACTTTAATATTCTTTTGGACATCTTTCTACAAATCAGCAGGTATATTTAATAAAATTTCTTGAAAGAGTTGTGGATTAAAGAAAATAAAAAGCTGCAAGTTTATAATTTCTTTTTCTATTCTAAAATTGTTATTCTCCTTCTCTCACTCAATTTTATTAAAACTCATATTCCTTGGTTCATTTCATTTTTTCCTTTCATGTTCAAGAGTTTCATTTTTCTCTGAAGTGTTCCAGGATACATTGTTTTTCCGCCTCCTAATTTCTAACCGCAATTGTTCTCTCTTCTTTATTTTTTTTCACTTTTCATTTCCTTCGTTATTCACTTTTTTATTTATACAGAAATATTGTCTGACACGTTTCTTTAAAGTATAATAATAAAACGTAATTCTTTTTTTCAAAATTTTATCGTAAATAGAAAATACTAATACTAAATATATAAAAAAAAATTTAGGAAAAGCAAAAAATACAAGGTTGTTTATCTTCTTGACTAGTCAAACATGTATTGATTCATAGATTTTTGGGTTTCTATTACCTAAAAATAGAGACTTTACAAATAAAGTCCGAGGATTGACATTCCATTGTTGTCATATTATATGTATGTTTTTGTTCTTCCTCTCTTTATTTTGTATTTAATTGAGGCATTTT
This sequence comes from Vigna radiata var. radiata, assembly GCF_000741045.1. NCBI lineage: Eukaryota > Viridiplantae > Streptophyta > Magnoliopsida > Fabales > Fabaceae > Vigna > Vigna radiata. The sequence continues at coordinate 81,471 of NW_014542367.1, read as the reverse complement.
AATTGATTAATAAATAAAAAAAGGTAACCATTTATTCAATTTATACTATACTAATGCATTATAGTACGTAGCACATCCATTCATATCTCAATGTGTTTAGGGTTTTGACGTGACTTCATACTTTTTTGAACAAGTAGGAATGATATGAGATTTTACATTGTTTTTAATTAAATTTACCAGATATCTTTGGTGACATTTTAGAATGGTAAATAGTGTTGATGCAAGTATTTTTCTTTTTCACCGGTTTGTAGAAATTGATCCGGTGTTGACGTATTATTTTTTCTATACATTTTGAGATTATCTTTGTTGTTTGATGTTAAAATTTTGTTTTAAGTTCTGTGATTGCTATTCATAGGTGTGGAGTGTAAACACACTAAAGAGTGTTTGGAGGCCTTAAATTATTGTTATTTATAATTTATTTACGTGGGCATGGCATGGATAACACAAAATGTTGGATTTTCACAAATTCAAATGCAAACTTTAAGTCAACATTTGGAGAGACTGATGAAACAACAAAATTATGAGCTTCATGATACGTTGGATAATATGGAACATGCACATAGAGAAAATCATGAAATTAGAGGAGGAGATAGGAGGAGAAGAAAAGAGAATTAGGGAGAACAAAGACAATTGAAATTGGATGGGATCAAGTTAAATATCCTCATTTTCAATGAGAGGAATGATCTTGAATCCTATTTGGAGTGGGAACTTAATAGAATTAAAGTTGTCAAATTAATACATTTGATAGACCTAGTTCTAATCCACATGGGTTGAGACCAAAAAATTTACAGAATATAAAAAAAATTATTAAAAAAATTCACAAGACTAAATATCTTCAAAATTTTATGAATTAGAGTCAATCCATGAGTTTTTCTCTTTAAGATGAAAAAAATATAAACTCATTTAAATTTCCACCAATTTCATAGTTCAAAAATTACAAAATAACTTCTCTGCAAATCTATTATATATAATGTATTTCCTAATACTGACATTCATATTTTAACCATTCTAACATATTTTAAATCAATCTAGACCTATTGAATCACCTGTAGCCACACACAATCGTTTTTACTCTAATAAAGCTTAAATAAGTTTTGAAATACAACCACATAGAATATTTCATCATTGACATATCTGAATCATCCAATTCCACTCTTATTTAAGAAGTTTACAGTCAGATTATTCAATTTCTTTTAAACACTCATTCATCACTCATGCACGTACCAGCTTTAAACCACTACTCTTAATATACTTTACATCACCACATATTAACCCTTGTCTTTGCTTCCGTTTTGGTGCTTCCTTTTAATTACATTAAGATATATCTCAAAAACTCAGTTTAAAATCACGTTTTCATCATCTTATGTACAATACATTTCTAATAAAATTACCCAGAAAGTCACATTTAATAATTCAAACTTCTATATTCAGTAGAAACACTTAAAGAACTCCAAACTTATAAATAACTTCAAATGTCATATCAGAACACTACAACTTTGCAGAACTGAAATACAAGAAATCATCTTGCTAATACTCACATGTTTCTCATTAAAAATAGAAATTCTGCTGTAGTAAAATTTTAGACGCTAGTTATTAAGCTTATAGTAAAATGGAAATCTGAAATATGTCCTTAAATGTATTATTTTGCAGAGGTTATTTTCTGGGGATTATAAAAACCCTCCACAAATTAATATTATTTAAAATAATTAAAAGAAATTGATGGAGTGCTGATATTAACTGAGGTTTTAATATTATTTTGAAGAGGTTTATGTTGTTTTCAAATTAAAATACAAATTCTAATTTCCCTTTCAGACTAAAAAATTCTCAAATCTGTTTTTCCTCTGACATTTCCCCCTTTCCCCCTTTTCCAAATCCAAAACTCTGTCTTTCCTTCTTACAAAACAAACATGTTTTCAGTGTTACCTAAGTGGGAGCGAATAAGAGATTAAAACACCGCTGAAGCGCTTTGCTTTTGCTTCTTATTGTGATAAATCATATCTCATGTAGTCTCTTTTCTTTTTTATAAAAGAACAAATTTATTAGACAAAAGAAAATTAGAGTCCTTTGACGAAAAGCTAAAGAAAGCAGTTAACATGAAAAGGCCTTATGTTCGTTACTTTTTTTCTTCTGTGAAAGTTGCGATTAGTAATAGATTCTAAACTGACATTTTATGATGTATGGCTTTATCTTTAGCTAATATAATTGGAAGGGTACTAAATTACTTTGATTTTTTATATGATCTTTAGTAAGAAAGACTAGCATAGGTAGTATTAGCCACTTTTCTGAAGCCGACTGATAGAAATTGCTTATTTATTTTCTCTGTTTTTTGTCTATGGATGGGCCTTCCCTTCTCACCTTTTTTGTTCAATGTTGTTGCAGGGAACTCCTTAACATTGTTCTTGTTTGTTATCAACAAGTGAAGGTAACAGGTTAAGATTTTATTAGTTTTTTTTCCTAGTTGTTGTTTATAGTGATTGTTGCTGTTTATAATGATTTGCTTCAAGACTCCATTCTTAGATGAAAGCATTACAGATTGTTGGTAGTATAAGATTTGAAAATTGAAGTTTTATTAAGCTTAATGATTTAACAATGTGTAATCTATTTTGTAATTTTAATTTTAAGTCAACAATGTGAGAATTCCTAATAATTTGAACTTTTTACATTCTTGAAAACCGAGGATTGTTAGTGGCTCGCCACATTTAGTTATAGCCTATCGAAATTTGTATATGTAAGAAAAAATGTGAGTTAATAAAGTTACTAAAGCATATGCTTCCATGCATTATTACTTTTATGAGTCTGGGAACATTTGGTTTACGCTAATTATGTGTATTGAATGATTTGATTTTGTTCAGGCTTTTTTTATTGGAGTCACGACTATTGTTAACTAGGTCAAGACAACCTTAGGGCCAAGAGGAATGGTAAAATCTATTGGTTCATTTGTTTAAGTGGTGGTGATGAATGCTTTATTTTCTACTCCTAACCAATTCATATGTCTTGGATATGATTACTGCGGGATAAAATTTTGAGTCTACAGGTAGAGGACGTACTAATGATGGGGCTACAATCTTGAAGTCTCTCCATATTGATAATCCAACTGCTAAAGACCTTGTGGGTATCCTTATCAATCTGGTACCTTATCAATCTGGTAGTGGATGCGTCTCGGTCGAATTGTGGCAGAAGCTTAGTGGAATAAGCAAGGCCTTTGTTGAGAGATCAGAAAGCATCATAGATTGTAGACGAGAAGGGCATTGAATGTAGTTCTTAAACATTATGTAGTTATTTTATATTTACATTTTAATGGTCAATGAATGTATTTTATCTTAAATCATCAATAAAATTAATTTTGAATAATTTTTGTTTATTTTATAATTTTATATATTTTATTTATTTCTTATTATAAAAAATAGATTTCATTAAATTAAGAAATTATGAATGTAAATGGATAATTATAAACAAAGGAGGTTTGAAACCTCTACAAAATAATAGTCACAAATAAAAGAGGTTAAAACTTTCCACGGAAAAACCTCCACAATATAAATCTAATAGCAGGGGTCTGATACCAGGAGTCATTAAAAACCTCCGCAAATTAATAGCGACGACTCCGATTGCGGGGGTTTAAAAAACCCCCGGAATTTAATTTGCGGAGGGTGAAAACCTCCACAAAATGGAAAATAAACCTCCACTACTTAACAATTTTTTTGTAGGACACTTGCATCATATTAGAATCAGAATTTGGTCAGTAGCTAAGGAGTGATATTCTCTCAAAAAGCATGGTCAAAGGTAGGGGTAGGCAAATGAAACTGTACTGCACTGTACTGCTAAAAAGTGGATTAACTAAAAATCAATTTGTATAAACTGAACTGTAAAATAGTTCAGACAAATGGAACTAGACTTTGTTTTATCAAACCAAACTGTAATGTACTAAATTGTACTAAACTACAATATAAACTGAATTGAACTACTAACTAAATTGTAAATTGTACTAAATTACAATATAAACTGAACTGAACTACTAACTGAATTGTAAATTGTACTAAACTACGATATAAACTGAACTGAACTACTAACTGAATTGTAAATTGTACTAAACTACAATATAAATTGAACTGAACTACTAACTGAATTGTAAATTGTACTAAACTACAATATAAACTAAACTAAACTACTAACTGAATTGTAAACTACACTAATTTTAATTACTATATTATTTTTACTCTTTTTAGAGGAAAAATATTCTTATTAGAAAGAAGAAAAAAAAACCACCTGAATATATAAATTAATCACTTTATATATAAATTTTCGTTTGTTTCATTTAATTGACAGAAATAAAGTTAAGTAACGTGACTATGTTGTGCTTAACTTTTTCTCTCTCTTCCATGTTAATCGTTTTCAATTTCATTTTTCTTTCTTTTTTCTAACCGTGAGTGAAATCTTGCTTTGATTATGAAACTTCAATCATCTAAAACTAATCAGTACTTTTTCTTCTTCGGAACAAATCAAATCACCTTCTTCTTTGACTAACACGTGCTTAGGGGTAGTCAACTCTTGTAATAACGTTCGTTCACTAATTTCTTCACCTGTTTCATTCAAAATTACGATTCACAAATAAAAACGAAACAAAGAAAGTTGAAGTTGATTCTTAAATAGTTTTATGATAACTTTTTTAACGTAAGACATTACACTTAACTAAATTTATTAAATTCAGTTTTTAAAAACTGAACCATAAAATAATATATTTAAGTTTAATAAAAATGATTCTGTTCTTTTTAATATAATATAGTACAATTAATTATAGTACAATACAATTTAGTATTTTTTTTCAACCCTAGTCAAAGGCACCGTAAAAAGGGTATCCAGTGGTAAAGAGTAACAAGAAAATTGTGGCCCATGTGAAACTAATTCTCCACCGTATAAAACCATGAAATGAATAAATGAATGTAGGGTCCCTGTTCAATAATTCTGCACAACTTTATGGCACTTGAAAGGAATAAAATTAGTCTCTTACTAGCCTTTTAATGGAGCAGACCGAGATCTATACATTGCACACATACATCGAAAAGTCTAGAGGGAAAAATATATTAGCAATGAAGTTTCTCTTTCTCTCTAAATTCAGTTCTACAATTTATTTGGCAGTTATACTATTCGGTCATCATCTTCTAGATCACAATTATAAGTGAGTTTCAACAAAGTTCATGAGGCAAAAACAGAACACAAGCCAATCATAGGGATCAACATACATCAACCATTCCAAGCAAAGCATTACTAGGTATTTATGGATTAGTTCCCCTACCTCAACTCCAACAAATCACTTAGCTCACTGTTTCTTCATACCAGTAGCTCATTGTTTTTATCTTTTTCTAGAAGTATGCTTTTCACACAATGCAGAACTCAAATATGCATTTCTAAAAAAAAAAACTTGTTGCACCTTCTTCTAGCAATTTCTCATTGCTCTTGACAACAAAATTATGCAACAGGCAACCAGCAACAAGCACAAACGAAAAATGCTCAATACACTTTAGCTCCCAAAGGCATTACCAATCAACTCCATTGCATTACAATGAACACAATTGAAAGCCCTCTCCATAGAGTCAAAATTGTCCTTCTCATTCACTCTGTTATAGGCGTCAAAAGTCATGGCAAAAAGGGAAAAAGAGGATTCTCCCATAATATTCTGAGGAATCAAATTACCATCGAGATCATAACATGGTCCATTCAACAATTCTTTGGATTCATCAACCTCGAGATAAATCATACTCTCACAAAAATGGTTTCAGGATTCATGGTACTTGGCCACACAGTTGAAAACGGACCTCCTTCGGAATCCACCGACGCTTCAACCATCAAGCACCCATTTTCACCGAAAAATGAGTTGTCAATTATGAACCTAGGCAACCCTAAAACCCTGAAAAACAATTATGGAGAGAACTCAATCCGAAACCCACCACAACCCTCTCGAAACCGGTGCGGAGCTCGAAGAGGTGTCCCATGTTGTCGACGACTGCCTTGTAGCCGACAAAGAAGGTGTGGTAGGTCTCCAACGACGCGATACCGAAGCGTTGGGCGATGATGGCACGTAAGGGACAACATGAGCCAGGCGGAAGAGGACTGGAAGGAAGGAATTTCATAGTCATGGGTTAGCCCCACCCTATCCCAAGTTAGGATGTCTTCGAAAACAGGTTGGGCATCTTTATTTTACCAAGAGGGGGTGAATTGGTGTTGTTTCAAAAATACTTTATTTTCGTAATCTTGTAATCAAAATATAAAGCTTTTTGAAATTTCTTTAATTGCTAGCAATCAGCATATGTATGCAATGAAAATTATGTAGTTGACTGCGTAAAGAATAAAGTTGACTGAAATGTAAAAGATAAGGGATAAAAAAATGCAAACACAGATTTTTATACTGGTTCGGCCAACAATGCTTATATCCAGTGTCCTCCCAACCTAGGAAGCAAATACACTATAATGGTTGCGGTTTTTACAACAAGGAATTTATAGAAGACCTCCACGTCAAAAATATAAATCTCCTCTCTAACCCAAAACCAAAATATAGCTACATAACAAGACCATACTTGCAGCAAAAATCCCCTCTTCTACAATCTGCAACACCACTTTGAACAATCTCAAAGTGAACTATCCCCCAGGTCCAAATCCAACAGTCTTTACAGGATGTCAAGTCTCTAAGACAATTCCAGCAGTCTTCACAGGATGTCAAGCCTACACGATCAATCACAAAAACACCTTCTCGTGCAAATGTTGATTAACTAATGAATGCGCAATTGAATCTCCTCTTTGAATCTCATTCAAGAAAGATTAACACTGTCTTCTTGGAGAATTTTTGGAATTAAGAGAAATCTGAAACAAAAATGAAATTGTTAGATCATCAAAAGTCCAAGAACAAACCCGTGTTCAGTCTATTTATAGATTTCTGTTAATCAATCAGATTCTCAGTCGAATGTGCTACTAATTCAGTCAACTGTATTATAACAGTTATAACTGTTCAGTCAACTTAGTAGCCTATGGTCAACAAATAACAGAACACATTCAATACAGTTGACCAAGTCATCAATGCTCAACGAACTTTTAAAAATATAGTCGTTAGAGTGTAAGAGCATAACAAAATTCCAAAACAAACATCAGATACAGTCGAATATGTAAACTACAGTGTCGATTATCACAATGACAAACACTTTGAAATTCTTTTCTTCTCAAAATAGCACATAGCATTGATTCTCAAAATCTGTACAAAGATTTTTGCATAGTCGAATTCATTAGTAATGTAGTTGACTGTACTAGAACTTTGTAGCACAAGAATAAGTTCGTAAAAGTGCTTGCGATTTCTTGCTTTAAAATATGTGCAGCAAAACATATGAAATGATGCATAACACACAACACATTAAAGCATATACACATGTTCCAGAAATATATCAATCAATAACACAGGAACATGTAACATAGTACATACACATACACATGTTCAACAGATATTACAGTTTAATCAGCATAAGAACATGTAATGCAGCAACAATATGTACTTGTTATTAAGCAATGTGTTTTCATCATCAAAAACTAGATTGATATAGAAATTGTGTTGTCAACAATCTCAACAATCTCCCTCTTTTTTTATGATGCACAACCATGATTAATAACCAACCATGTTTGCACACTTTAGTACAAAACAGAGTAGCAGAAGAAATTAACACAGTTAAAACAGTTATGTACTCTACATGTAACACAACAATCAGCAAAATATATCACACAAAATGAGAAAGAATCAGTAATCTCCCCCTTTCATATAACATTATAAGATCATAAATTTTCTCCCCCTTTATGCATTAGCAAAAAAGGTTTGCTTATGATACTTTGCTGAAAAACAATCAACGAGAGATACATCAAACAGATTATGCAAGTTTTCAAAGTACAATGATGATCTTCATATCACATTCAGTCACATGTAAAAAAATAACTCCCCCTGAAATATAGACATGTGAACGAAAATATGTAAAGAGTGATACTCCCCTTGTCATTATGCATAAGTAATAAAATCAAATCAGATGCACAATGCAGCATATCATAGATTAAACAATCAGTTCAATCACAGAACTGTATCAAAGACAATATAGCACTCAATTCATATATGCAATGATACAATTATCAACAATCTCACAATATTATCTCAGGTAAGATGATTAACAAATTATTTATACAGAGATAATAACAGATATATCAGAATAAGCAATCACGAAAAGAATACCCAAATTCCAATATTGGAATTTATAACCCTGTTATAGAACAGTCAATTGCTTTATTTTCCCAGTTGACTTCATTGCTTTCCAAAGTTGTTGAATTCCTCTTGATAGTTGCAAAACAATGTTATTCCTGCAAAACCTTAAAAATCCTTTCCAAATCAAGCAATTTAGTTATGCAAGAAAAATAGTTATGAATAGCATAAGTGAATGTGTTCAAATGTATAACAGATTAGCATAGTTGACTTCAAACATGTTGCAGTCGAATCAATCAAGCAATGCAAGCATTTTCAAACAAATTCAAAGCAACTGTATTGATTCAAAAGTAGTATTTTCCTTTCCTTGAAAATAGAATATTACATTGATAGAACCATGATCAAGAAAAGAAAAAAAAACACACTAAACAAAAGATGGCATATCTAAGTCATTTAAAAAGAAACAAACTAAGATTAAGACTTAGCCTATGACTCAGGACACTATAGGATAAACAGAACTCTATTATGATTCAGATGATTCTTCAATCTTCGTGTTAGCACTGTTTATACCACTGTCAGTATCACCAATAGATGACTCTTCGAACGTCCTTATCCTAAGTGCACAATCCATTTTCTTGTGAAGATCAGATAGAGATTTATGCATCATAATCTCGAAGCATCTCAAAGATGCTTAGAGGACAAAACTTGTATCTCGAAGCATCAACGTTTTAAGGATCCACATCAAATGTGGATGGAATATCATCAATCGTGGTCCATTCATCTCTTAGGTTGATTATTCCAGCAGTGTTTAGGAACCTTGTTTCCATCAAATTGCTTTTGTTGCAATGAATGACCCTTTCATTTGTAAGATCCACCTGATGCAGTAGTAGCACTTTGCTAATAAAGACTCTGTATGGCAGACAAAGTCCTTTTCTCTTAGTAAATTTCATCATGTGGTCACGGATGATGAAAGGCCAGTTAACAGGAGTATCAGAAAACAGAGTATATACTAGACTCAAGTCTTCTTCATTCATAATTGATTGATCATGTTTCCTGGCAAGGAGTATCCAGGTGATCACATATGCACAAAGGCATTCATCCATTAAAAGGTTTCTGATACTGAATTCCTCAACTTTGCTTGCTGAAGCAGGATTTCTTAGTAGGCATTTGTACATGTCTTTACAATTAAATCCAGTTATTCCTTGATGAAATAAAATTCCTTCTTGTTGAAGTCCTGCCACATCTTCCTAGACTGATCGATTAATAGCGATATTCACACATTTCACTCTTGATTTTAAACCGCTTCCATCTCTCTTCAGATTGTAGAAAAATACCTTAACAAGGTTGGGATAACAATCTCCCTGCATCTCCACAAATTTTGACACACCGTTCTTCACAAGCCAATCTTGGAATTTGAATCCCTCTTGGCGGTAGAATGAAACATTCAAACACTTATGCCGCATGCTTTCTTTGAAACCCCATTTGCAGATGAAATCAGTCCTTTGTTCATCATCACTGAACTAATCAAAAGTATCAGCTTCTCTTGTCGTCATAGGTCTCTTTCCCGGTCTTAATGATGAAGTCGCCATTTTTCACAGAATGAGAAAAGGATCACGTTTGAATCAGAATAAGGGTTTTGTTTATCCAAGTGTGTTTGAGCACAACAGACTAGCATACTCATATGTGGAGAATGACGCGCCAAAGATTTGCATTAAAACTCTTAGATTTAAATTCTAACGTTCTAAAATTCAAATTTTCAAAAACTTTTCAGCACATAGTCGAATATATTATTTAAACAGTCGACTAAGACATATGAAAAACAAAGTTTTACACACAAACAATCAATAAATCAAACAAATATTGTATTCATGTTATCACACAACAACAACCAATGCAGTTAAACAATAATGAAGTAAATTGATACATATTTACCAGTTGTAGATTCTCAAGATAATGATTTAATCCAGATTGATCCATCCTTGAGATCACACTGCATCAGCTTTATATCCTGCAAAAACAAATTAAGATTTGGTTGCTGGTACCCATTTAACTTTGGGTCCATGATTTTCAGTCCTTGTTACCAGTTCCTTTGGTTTCCAAACAAATAATTTTTTAGGAAAAACAACATTTCTATAATAACAGTTTCTAACAGTATGACCAACACAATTACAATAGAAACACGTATTTTTAGCAGGTTTACTTAAATCAGTAAATCTCTTAATATTGGTTCTGCTAGATTGAGCTTTGTAGCCTATTCCTTGCTTGAAAATAGCTCTGCCAGATGATTTTAGTACAACATTTAAATTGTCTATTACTTGGGTAAACTTAGCTAGCGTGCTAGTTAAGTAATCTATCTTTCAACATAAGTAGGACAATTTTCACAGATTTTATCTACTGTAACAGTTTCAATCTTGACATTTTTAGCAGATAACAAAGCTTCATTTAACTCTTTTTCTAATCTATCATTATCAGCAACAAGGTTATTAATTATATACTCAAAATCTCTTCTTTTAGAGTATAATTGATTAACCTTGTATTGCAGTCGCATTGCCTCATCATGTAGTTCTTTGAATGCATCTAGCAGTAGATCATATTTGATTTCCACTAGTTCATTTGAGATGTCTGCATCGTTGTTATAATCGTCCCAGGTAACTCCAGTCATATAGGACAAGTTTGATTCCTCATCTTGATCAGCATCTTCATCACTTGAGCTTTCAGAATCTGTATTCACCCAAGCAATATATGCTCCTTTTCTTTTCGGATTTCTGCCTTGAGGGAATCTTCTCTTTTCTTTCTTCTTTGGCTTTAATTCGGGACAGTCAGGCGTGATGAGACTTTCCTTTCCACATTCGTAGCACTAGACAACATTTTTGCTGAAGCTATTCTTTTTACCTTGACCTGCATGGTTAAACAATTGACTATCATTATGAATAAGTCGACTAAATTTTCTTACGATCAAGGTCATAAATTCTCTTTCATCCATGTCTGTTTTTGAGTTGTTCTTGCTTGTAGCTTTCAGAGCAATGAACTTCTTCTCTTCAATCTCTACTTCATCCTTTAATCTACAGAGTTCCAATTCATGTTCACGTAACTTGCCAAACAAGGTAGCCATGTTCATCGTTGTGAGATCTTTGGATTTAGAGATTGCTGTGACTTTTGGTTGCCAATTTCTATTCAAACTTTTCAAAATCTTGATATTGATCTCTTCATTATAAATGACTTTTCCGAGAGCCATTAGATGATTAACAATGTGAGTGAATCGTTTCTGCACGTCATAGGTGCTTTCATCATCTTTCATTCTGAACAATTTGTACTCTTGTATCATTGAATTCTTTCTTGCTCTCTTTACTTCATTCGTGCCTTCATGAGTAACCTCCAAGACATCCCACATTTCCTTTGTAGATTTGCATTGAGATATCCTGAAGAATTCATAAACAGTTAGTGCAGAGACAATAATATTCCTAGCTTTAATATCATACTGAGCTTTTCTATTTTCATCAACAGTCCACTCAGTAAAAGGTTTTAAAACAATTTTTTTATCAACAGCTTTTGTAGGGAGAAATGGTCCATTTAAAGTAGCATCCAAGATTCCTTTGTCTTGCGATTCAAGAAAAATTTTCATTCTGATTTTCCAAAAAGGATAGTTTTCGCCGACAAACAGAGGTGGTCTGTTTGTTGAAACACCTTCACCAAAAGTTTGAAAACAGGAAGCCATCCCCAGGTGTATAGTTGAATGAAGAAAAAACAGAGTCGACTAGTTTTTCAAATATCTTATGAAAACCAGCTCTGGTGCCAATTGTTGGAAAACAGATTGGCTTCTTTGTTTCACCAAGAGGGGGGGGG
>NW_014542367.1:20447-68955 GCF_000741045.1 Vigna radiata var. radiata | reverse complement strand
AACAAGACCATACTTGCAGCAAAAATCCCCTCTTCTACAATCTGCAACACCACTTTGAACAATCCTCAAAGTGAACTATCCCCCTGTATCACAACAAAATCCAGCAGTCTTTACAGGATGCCAAGCCTCTCAGACAATTCCAGCAGTCTTCACAGGATGCCAAGCCTACACGATCAATCACAAATGCACCTTCTTGTGCAAATGTTGATAAGCCAATGAATGCGCAATTGAATCTCCTTTTTGAATCTCGTTCAAAAAAGATCATCACCGTCTTCTTGGAGAATTCTTGGAGTTAAGAGAAATCAAAATAAAAAATGAAATTGTTATATCATCAAAAGTCCTAGGACAAACCTGTGTTCAGTCTATTTATAGATTTTTACTAATCAATCAGATTCTTAGTCAAATGTGCTACTAATTCAGTCGACTGTATTATAACAGTTATAACAGTTCAGTCAACTTAGTAGCCTATGGTCAACAAATAACAGAACATAATCAATACAGTTGACCAAGTCATCAATGCTCAACTAAGTTTTTAAAATATAGTCATTAGAGTGCAAGAGCATAACAGAATTCCAAAACAAACATCAAATACAGTCGAATATGTAAACTATAGTGTCGACTATCAAAATGACAAACACTTTGAAATTCTTTTCTTCTCAAAATAGCACAGAGCACTGATTCTCAAAATTTGTACAAAGATTTTAGCATAGTCGAATTTATTAGTAATGTAGTCGACTGTACTAGAACTTTGTAGCACAAGAATAAGTTCGTAAAAGTGCTTGTGATTTCTTGCTTTAAAATATGTGCAGTAAAACATATGAAATGATGTATAGCACACAGCACATTAAAGCATATACACATGCTCTAGAAATATATCAATCAATCAACACAGGAACATGTAACATAGTACATACACATACACATGTTCAACAAATATTACAGTTTAATCAACATAAGAACATGTAATGCAGCAACAACATGTACTTGTTATTAAGCAATGTGTTGTCATCATCAAAAACTAGATTGATATAGAAATTGTGTTGTCAACAATCTCAACAAAGAGTAAAGTATAAAACCTTCTAACATGCGAAACACTTTTATAAACTTTTCGTTTTACTAATCAACTAACATTTGTAGAATCATGTGCTCTTGTGTAACAACACGAGTTATACAATCATCACATAAACACAAATAAGTAAGGGTGAGCTAATAAAATACACATTAAAACAATTATATATCACCATAATATAATTATCAAGTAAATTCTACACTCCTTCCACTCCAACCACAATCAAGTCAAATCATACATTCAATCCTTTCAAACCTATACTTGTGTTAAGACAAAGTCATCTAGAAAAATTAAACTATCTAGCAACCCATGTTTTGATGTTTATCAAAAACTACTCCAAGACATGTTGCTTATAAAAAGAAGCATTTAAACAATTGGATATACTAAAAGATAATATTGAATGAAGTAAATGTTGTCAAAATAACCGTTTATTTGAAACACTAAAACATTACAATGAATGAAATAATTGAAGTTACTCTACCTAATTGATAGCATCTAAAATGCAAGACATATGTCTAATCAAATGATAAAGGGCCTAAAAAATAAACTTGCTCATACATAAATGGTGTAACATTACGTAGATAACTTTATGAAACAAGCGTCTAAGAAATATGTGATTTCTAAAGGTATTTAATTTTCGAAAGCTTTTTCATAAACCACATATCTTTGAGTTGTTTACTTTTCCAAAGATAACACTTTGTCATTTGCTCATTTAATTTATTGTTGTTTGTTAAACTTCATAACATTTGAGTTCGTTTAGACAACTCAGTCTTATAGATAATCTTGTCTTAACATGCAGTTATCACGATCCAACATTATCATAAGCTGCAATTTAGTTCTCGATCCTTTCAATGATCATTTATATGCAATCTTTGCATTGTATTTCTTATATTCTCACATCTTTCACATCCAAGCAAGACGAACTTCTTTCTTCCATATCCATCAGTAGCTTTGTCAGATCTTATAATAATCGTGAAAAATCCTAGATGATGTGTAATCTCTCTCACTCATTTAATTAAGTGATCACGAGAGGAAAATATGTCATTCATGGTAAAATTATTTGTCAGATCTCCTTCTCCAAATTCATTTATGAAAGAAGACAAATCTGATATGAAGTTAGAATGTACTTCAGAATCTATACCATAAAGATATTCTTCAATTTTAAACAATATTCACCTATAACATAATTTTTATCTCTTAATATTTAATATCATCCACAATTAAATAAAAAAATAAAAATTTAATAAAAAGCATGTAAACAATTATTAATAAATTAACTATTTATAAAATTAAAATTAATAAAGAACTTATTATAATAAAGGTAAACAAATAAAATAATAAAAAAATTAGCTCGAGGCTTTAACAAATTTCAAAATCCATTAAAGACCTTGATAGATTTTTCGAAATCCATTAAATTTCATAATCAACTTTTGTCTTTATTAAGTTTTCAAATCTGTCAAGACCTACAATAAATTTTGAAATATGTTAAAGGCTTTCATTTTAATATATCATGCACATGAGAGACACAAGTTTTTTATCTTTAAAGCAACACCTCTCACCGTAACCATGAGACCATCGGACCACCAACATCAAACTTTCTCTAACCAAAACGAATTATTGCTTCCTCTACACATTCTTAGACCACAAACACACACAAGCACTAAGAACCACAAAATCACTCGAAAATTAAAGAATGGACTACACAAAACGAGAGCAATAAAAGAAGATGAACTCGAAGGGCTAACGGGGTGTAATTATACACGGAATAATAAACGAAGCAGAAAAAAATTGTGTGGAATAAATAAAATTTAACCACCTACATTTAAATTTTTATGGAGGCCATTTATAGAGATGCAGGAGAAACTCTCGGCAGACAAAGTCACCGTATCCTCGAAGGCCTTTCCTTCGAAAGGAAACCGAGGTAATAAAGACTTCATTTTGGCTTATCAACTTACAAATCTAATTATTTAAACACTACAATTTGATTGTAACTTTGGTTGTAATTGAACTCACCTTACCTCTTTTACAAGACAATTAATAACACCTCTAACACAATTATTTTTATCATTTTCATTTTTATAAACTATTGCACACTAAAAACATTGCTATGAACTCTAACTCTGGACACTTAAAAGTTTAATGTTGTTAGACTCAACTATTGTTTTATGGTCGTTCGGTCTTATGCCGGTGATCATTTGGTCATTCTATTATGTTTGTCGTTGTTGCTTTGATTGACTATATATTGTAGCCTGTCTTTGTGTTTTTGAATTAATTCAATCTCGAAGTATTGTTCTTAGGTCATTCTCTCTCTGTCTTTTACTCTCTTATTCTTTCTTCTTTACATCTGGGTTTTTCTGTTCTTTGCTTCACGCGAACCCAACAATTGGTGCCCACCGTGGGGCTGTGAATCAAGAAATCCCATAAGTGATGGCAACCAAGTTCGACATAGAGAAATTCACTAGATCAAATGACTTTGGGCTATGGAAGATCAAGATGGAGGCTACCTTGATACAACTAGGCTGGGATAACGCATTGAAGGGTGAGTTGAACATGGGTGTTGCGATGTCGCAAGAAGAGAAGAAAAGAATGGTTGATAAGGCAAGAAGTGCAATCATACCGTGTCTTGGTGATAAGGTGTTGAGGGAGGTTGCGAAGGAGAAGACTACAGTTGGAATATGGGAAAAATTGGAGTCCTTGTACATTACAAGATTGTGGCTCATAGGTTGTGTCTGAAGCAACAACTTTATTCATTCAAGATGAAAAAATCAAGAACCATAGAGGAGTAGCTTGTAGAATTCAACAAGATTGTTGATGATATGGAGAATATTGATGTGAGGTTAGAAGATGAAGATAAGGCTATTATTCTTCTGAATGTGCTTCAAAGAACCTTTGAGCACTTTAGAGATGCCCTACTCTATGGTAAGGATCAGGTGATTACTTTAGAGGAGGTTGTGACGTCAATTCGAACCAAGGAGTTTCTAAAGCTTCAAGATTTGAAGGTAACCGAGGAGGTGGCATATGGGCTCATAGCATTGACAGGCAAAGGGAAGAAGTAGGGTGGAAATGGGAAGAAGTCAAAACCAGAAGGTACGATACATGTGAGATGTTTCAAATGCTAGAAGATTGGACATATGAAGAAGTATTGTCCAGAGAAGGGAAAACCATTCGGTCACAGGAAACTGTTGATGTGGTAGAGGCTTCCGAAGGATATAATATGATGGTGTTCTGGTGGCTTCAACTGAAGAATCTCAAAGAAATTGGGTCATGGATTCTGGGTGCGCCTATCATATGTGCCCGATGAAGGAATTCTTTGAAGATCTTGATCAAAAGGAGCATGGAAATGTGCTATTGGGAAATAACAAGGCTTGCCGAGTGCAAAGAGTGGGGTTGGTAAGGTTGAAGATGTTTGACAATCGTGAAATGGTGTTGCAGGATGTGAGGTATGTGCCTGAACTAAAGAGAAATTTGATTTCTATCAGTTCTTTTGATCTTAGAGGTTACTCCACAAAAGTTGAAGATGGAGTGATGAGGGTGTATTATGGAGATTATGTGGTTGTCAAAGGCAGAAGAAAGAATGGCTTGTACATTGTGGAGGGTTCCACTGTCATTGGTCATGCCTCGGTAGCAAGTAAGAAGTCTGAGAATATCGCTCGACTTTGGCACTTGAGGATGGGACATATCAATGAGAAGGGCCTTGAAGAATTGGAGAAGCAATGTTTACTTATGGGAGTTAAACTGCAGAAGTTGGATTTCTGTGACCATTGTGTCTTAGGGAAATCACATAGAATATTGTTCAGTAAAGGGAAACACTTAGCCGAATGACCATTCGAGTATGCTCATGCTGACTTGTGGGGGCCTACAATAACTCAAACTCATGGTGGAGGAGCGTATTTCCTGAGTATAATTGATGAATTTCAATAAAAGCGTGGATTTACATTCTGAAGAACAAATCTGAAACGTTTCAAAGGTTCGAGGAATGGCATACACAGACCGAGAATCAATTGGGGTGTAAGTTGAAATGCTTAAGAACTGACAATGGTCTGGAGTTTGTTTCAGAAGAATTTAATGAGTTCTACAGAGTAAAAGGGATCAAGAGGCACATGATTGTGGTGGGAACTCCTCAATAGAACGGTTTGGTTGAAAGGATGAATAGAAAAATTATGGAGAGGGTTTGGTTCATGTTGCTTAGATCAGGTTTGTCAAAAGATTTTTGGGGAGAAGCTGTCAATATGGCAGTATATCTGATCAACAGGAGTCTGTCTTCATGTCTCAATCATAAAACGCTAATGGAAGTTTGGAGTGGACAACCAGCAAATTACTTCAACTTAAGGGTGTTCGGTTCTTTGTCGTTTATGCATGTCAAAGGGGATAAGATGGAGGCCCGAGCGGTGAAAAGTGTATTCCTTGGATATGATGGAGGAGCTAAGGGATACAAGCTATGGAGGTTGGATGCTAAACCTTCAAAACTGATCGTTAGTAGAGATGTCATTTTTGATGAAACAAGAATGGCGATGCATGCTGAAAATCCTAAATGTGAGAAGAAGACTCTCATTGAGGTGGAGTAGACTATTGATGAAGTCGTTCAGTCGTTGACTAAGAAAGACCGAACGAGTGAAGTTCAAGATAAATTCGTTGGGTCATTAGCTGAGAATCGAACAGGTGGGGTTCAAAGAGAGTCTATCACATATCTTGGTGATGATACAGATGGAAAGTCTGGTGATGTGAGTCACTCAGAAGGAGCTGTTGTTGAATTAAGAAATTATCAGCTTATTCGTGATAAGGAAAGGAGGATCTCTAAGCCAACCAAATGGTTTGGAGAGGCAGATCTAATTTGCTACGCCTTGAATGCTGCTGAAGATCTTGAAAGCTCAGATGAACCGAAAAGTTACAGGGAGGCTCTTGACAATAACGATCGACAACTTTGGCAAGGTGCTATGGAGGAAGAGCTTAAGGCTTTAAGGAAGAATAGCACCTACAGATTGGTGGATATGCTAAAGGGTAAGAAGGTCATAGGTTTTAAATGGATCTTCAAGGAAAAGGAAGCTATATCGGGGGTGAGAAAGCAAGGTACAAAGCGAGGCTTGTAGCAAAAGGCTTCACCCAGATCGAAGGTATAGATTATCATGAGATCTTTTCTCCTATGGTGAAGCATTGTTTGGTCAGAGTCCTAATGGCTATAGTTACCCATCGCAATTTGCACTTAGAATAATTGGATGTGAGAACTACGTTTTTGTATGGAGACTTGGAGGAAACCATTTATATTAAGCAGTCGGAGGGATTTTCTTTGGATGATAGGGTGTGCCTGTTGCTAAAGTCTTTATATGGCTTGAAGAAAAGTCCAAGACAATGGTACAGAAAATTTGATGATTTCCTGATAAAGCTGAACTTTAAGCAGTGCAATTATGATGATTGTGTGTATACTCTGAACCGTGACAATGAGGTACTATCTCTTCTACTATATGTGGATGATATTCTCGTTGTCAGCAGTGATAGGTACATGATTCATGATTTGAAAGCAAAATTGAGTGGTGCTTTCAAGATAAAGGAGCTAGAAGAAGCAAGGCGGATCTTAGGCATTGTTATAAAGAGAGATAAATTAGGGGGAAACTTGTTTTTATCTCAAAAGAATTACTTGCAGAAGGTGGTTTTAAGGTATCAAATGTCTCAATCCAAACCTGCTGGCATACTGATCGGTCAACACTTGAAACTCACCAAGGAGCAATGTCCGAAGACCGAGGATGAGAGGAAGAAGATGGAGTTTGTTCCGTTTTCAAATGGGATGGGGAGCATCATGTATGGCATGGTTTGCACTAGATCTAACCTGGCGCATGGAGTAAGTGTTCTTAGTCGGTTTATGGTTGATCCTGGACAAATCCACTGGGAAGCATTGAAGAGGTTGCTTAGATACATAAGGGGGTCTCTTGATATTGGATTACTCTTTCAAAATAACTTTCAAGGTGGAGGTTATATTGAAGGTTCTGTGGATTCAGATTTTGTTGGGTGCATGGACACAAGAAAGTCTCGTTTGGGATATGTGTTTACTGTTCGGAACTACTGTTAGGTGGAAGCTTACATTGCAATCAGTCGTTTCCCTTTCAACCACTGAAGGAGAATATTGTGTGCTCACTAAAGGGGGTAAAGAAGGCACTTTGGTTAAAAGGCTTGATACAGGAATTAGGGATTGATCAAAAGGTTGTCCGTGTTCATTGTGACAATCAAAGCACCATACAATTGGCCAACCATCAAATTTACCATTCAAGAACAAAGCATATTAACGTCAAGCCGCACTTTGTCAGGAACATGGTTGAATCTAGTGTTGTCCAAATATGCAAAGTAGCATCTGAAGACAACCCTATAGATATGCTAACTAAGCCGTTCACAAAGGAAAATTTTCTGAAGTTTTTGTTCAAGATTAGTTTTGTACCGTTCAGTCTATAATTGTTTACTGCTCGGTTTTGTTTTTGTAATAATAGAGTCTAGATAAAGATTTGTTGTTAGACTCAACTATTGTTTTAAGACCGTTTGGTGGTCGTTGAGTCATTCTATTATGTTTATTGTTGTTGCTTTATATTTTATACTGTCTTTCCTTTTTGAATTAATTCAATCTCGAGATATTATTTTCATATCATTCTCTCTATCTTTTACTCTCTTATTGTTTCTTCTTTGTATCTAGATTTTTCTATTCTCTGTTTGACCCGAATCCAACATTTAATAATAATCATAATTACATACAAAATCGTATATTAAAGAAAAATAACAAAAAGGAAGCACCAAATCAAAACTAATGCAAACTAAATACAAGAAAACTCCAATACATCAAGTAAAAAAATCTTGAACTCAAGCAATTTATATCTATTACAAAAAATGTCTAGAATAATACTTAAAGGATGATCATTAAACCAAATAACTTATTAGTCCAATCAGATCGTAATCTTTTTCAACATTTTTTAAAAAGTATAGATACCAGTATTTGTTAAATTTGTAAAAGTTCTTGATCAGATGCGAAACAGATATTTGATTTGGTCTGGAATGGAACAAAATCCAGTTAACTCCACTAGAATTCCTCCAGAAACCGTTCTCATATTTACCCTATCTAGGCACTATTTTACTATGATAAACCCATTTTCATTCATTATTAGTGGGTTACTTAGCGGAGAGTATTTATTTAACTGCTTTGCATAAAACTAAGCTGCTACTTACGATATAAGACATGTACAACAATAAGTTACTACAGACTTGTAAAACACTATATGTTAGCAAACTTGAAATACAACAGATACACTGCATTTTCTAAGCCTTTTTGCGTTGAGTGGTCATCACGCTTCCGTGAAGATATATGTTGCCACATCCATGAAAAGAAAATTTGATGCTTTACTTCTTATGCTTCTTGGATAGAGGTTCTAACTGTGCATCGTCCTGTCAAAATGTTGCATCGAAACGAATATTAATGTTTTAAAAAGAAGGGCACTATCCAGTAATAAAACAGATTTTTGGATAAAAGTAAATTGTGCCCCAAAACAATGAATTTAAACCAATACTTTTTTATAATAAATTACAAGGCATATTCGAAACATACTGAACGCTTATAACAACTCGAATCATGCTGACTGAACTGGTTTATTTGGAAATAGGAATGCTACCTCTGCCGAACTAGCTTTTCTACAGCCCTATTCGGTGGGTGTCATGATCTATCAATATGTGCTAAGGTCTACGAAGATTTCACTTAAGATTAATAACAGAGAAAATATATTTTAGAGCTTAAAACACCTCTCTAATGATCTCATTTTTAATGATAGAAATCTAATACAATGAGAAAATGAATGATCCAAAGGTTGTACTAGAAATCTAGGTACAAAATAAGATTTAATTCTTATTTTAACATTTTCTCTCAAGCTGTATGTATGTATGTAATGGAATAGATAAACTCAATCCAAGGTCTTCTTAAGGACTTGATTAATAGATATGCAAGTTGATCATTTGATTAAGCTCAGTAAAATTTCTTTGGACAACAATTTTTTCCAAATAAGACAATCCATTTGTGTTGAGTTCTCTCATAGAATACTAGATTGAAACCAATTTGAAGGGCATCTTAGTTATCACAATACATCTTCATGGTCTGGATCTCACAAAAGTGAAGTTCTTGAAGGAATTGTTTCACCCATACATACATGTAAGATACATCATCGTCCTATATTCAGTTTCAGCAATTGATCAAATCACTACATTAAGTTTATTACTTCTCCAAATAATATTTCCTTTAAGGAAAACACAATATCTCCTGTAGTGGAATGTCTGTCAACGGGAAACCTACCTAATTAGCATCACAATAACTCGAGATTTGGATGTTTCCTTCATCTTCATATAGCATTTCTTGTCCTAAAGCTTTTTGGAGGTACGTAAGAATACGAATCATAGCAATCCAATGACCAATACACGAAGCCTGCATGAACTAATTAACAACAACTGCAAAAGACAGATTAGGCCTAGTAATATTAAGATAAAAAAAAGTTTTCCAACTAGTCTCCTATATTTTTTTAGGTTAGAGAACGATTCACCTTCTATCATTGGGTCCATGGGACCATCTACTAGCCTATAGTCAATAATACCTGTCTCTTTTAGGAAGTCTAGAGCATACATCATTTGAAAGATTACAACACGTTTTGATTGAGCTACTTCAATCCCAAGTATTTGAGGCTCCTAAGGTCTTGGTTTCAAAAATGTTTACACCAGTAGTCCTTCAGTTGAGATATTCTAACAACATCATTTCCTTTGATTCTCCATGGATTGTGAAATGCAAGTTGCTCATAAGCTAGGATTCACATATGACCAAGCTATTACAGTTCAGCCTCAGATATTCTTAGTATTCTTCATTAGAGAATGTATTGTTAGAAAAGTCGTGCAAAGAGAAATAGTTCTCTTCAATGTGACCTATTCTCTTACAAGTATGTGCTTTGAGGACATCCCTGACCACCACGTCTTCCTTTAGCATTTTGTCCTCTTCCACATGTGGAAACCATGACAAAAGATTTCATATGTTCTTAAATATTCTTGCTTTGAAGTGTTGGAACCCAAGGATTCGTTTGCTCAAGCTTTCCATGGAAGGCACTTGGTGACTATTGGAAGTCCCACATCGACTCGAAATAAGGCTAATTTAGAGTATATAAGTGGGTGTAAACCTCACCTTACAAGCCAGTTTTGTGGGGTTGAGTTAGGCTTAAAGTCCTCTTCTTAACATGGTATCAGAGCCAGGTTAAAGTCTATCCTAGCGATATTTGTTGTTTGTTGGACATATTGTTCCACCCACTATCGAACCACCCATTAATTAATGTCTAGTCTCACGCTCGAGATGTATATACCTCGACATGAGGGGGGTGTATTGGAAGTCCCATATCAACTAGAGATAAGGCCAATTTAGAGTATATAAGTGGATGCAAACCTCACCTTACAAGTCGGTTTTATGGGGTTGAGTTGCTTAAAGTCAATTTCTTAACTGTGACCTATTGAAAGTTGATCTCTAACATGTTTGAAGTTTGGACATGGGGCATCGAGGATCGTCACCATGTAGAATTTGTCTAGTTTCTTCTTGATTGTCCAATGGCTCAACTTCCTTTAATTCTTCAACCACATATTTAGTTTTGCTCATGAAAGACATCGTGTCATGATTCATTCTTATGAGAGGCAAGCCTCATAAACAAGGTTATCAAACTCGCGAGTTAACTCGTTAACTCGGACGAGTTTGCGTTCTCAGTTATGGCTTCCAAGTTAACTCGGAAGCAAACTCGGTTTTGAAGCAAACTTGGTAAAATCGGTTCTAAACTCGGTGGAAACGGTTAGAATTGCGATTTTACAGTGATTTTACGAGTTTGAAATAGGAAGAAAAGAGAAAGTCGTTTTGGATTTAGAGCACCGTCACGTTTCGCTGCCCTTCATGGTCGCACATCGTTAGCTCGCCTGGTTCATGCTCGTCATTCACCGTGCTCCGTTCGCTTGGGTTGTGTTCGGCATCATGGTCGCACTTCGTTCGCCTAGTTCGTGCTCGTCTTCGTGGTTCGCCTGGTTCATGCTCGTCGTCATGCTCACGGCTGCTGCTCCTAATCTCGCCGCTATGTGGAGTGAAACTTTTCTATTTGAATGTTACACATTAGGGTTTTAATCCCTTCTACTGTGCGTTTCAATATGTTTTTTATTTTAACACGTAAATATTTAATATCTGTCAATTATTATTCTGATTATTGGGCCTTCTTTTCCTGTACTAAAATTTTGGGCCAGTATTAAGTTCAATAACTTGTCTTGTTAAATGAAATCTAAACTATATTAAATTAAAATGAACAAAGGAATAATAATATTAAAGAAAAATATTTAAATATATATAATATGATAAACTAATAATTATAATAAAATTATAAAAAATAAAATCATTATTTATAAATTATTAATATTAAATTATTCTATTATTTATAAATATTTTAAAATATTTTTATATGAAAGTAAATTCTTACGAGTTTACGATTCGAGTTTACGATTCGTGTTTACAAAACTCTCACGAGTTTACGTAAACTCTCGAGTTTAACAACCTTGCTCATAAAGGCATTGGTTATAGTTTTCAAAAATATTCTGAGCCTTTTTTCTAGAAAGAGTTGTAAGTCTTAATGATCTAAGAATACCCAATAATATGGGTTGTAAAGACTACCATAGTAAG
Source organism: Vigna radiata var. radiata (assembly GCF_000741045.1). Classification (NCBI taxonomy): domain Eukaryota; kingdom Viridiplantae; phylum Streptophyta; class Magnoliopsida; order Fabales; family Fabaceae; genus Vigna; species Vigna radiata. The sequence continues at coordinate 57,187 of NW_014542367.1, read as the reverse complement.
TCACAAAGTTGAAAATCAATTTCGCTTCCATTGTTTAGCTTGCTCAAAAGGCACATTACTTCCATCTTGTTCAAGGTGATCATGGTTAGCTTGGCCAAGGAACCACATTTCAACCAAGGCAAACCAAAAGAGATAATTTTTCCCAATCAATTTCTCAAAGGTAATGGTATGAGTTCTAGAGAAGGAGACACTAGGTCTAGAAGACATTTTAGTTGGAGTCTAAGAAACCAACACATACAACAAACAAACCAATAAGAACAACAAAAAAGAAAACCCTAGGTTTAACAAGAAAACCCTAAAAAACCCTTTAACCAAGGACAACCAGGGACCAAAACGGCAAGGAGGAGCTCACACAAGCCCTGACGAGGTGGCACATGGACTTCAAGCGCTAGGCAGCAACAAGGAGACACAATGTGTGTGGTGACATGTGGAGCAAAATATGGGACCGATAGTTTGGCCATTACTTGAGGAGACTATATCCAAAATCGATGGTCATTATAAAAAACTGGGATAGTGGTTAGCAGTGGAAGATGGCGACAAAAGTTATATGGGAGAAAATTGAGCTAGTAGAGCACGAATGACCCCCCTAATACCGACTTAAAATAAGAGCAAAAATATATTTGAGAGGGCTAGAAAGAGCTCTCCTATGATCTCATTTACAATGATAGAAATTTGATACAATAAGATGAAAGATTAAAAGGCTGAACTAGAAACTTAGGTATAAAACTAGGTACAACAGTTAATAATTCCCAACACAACTATTTTCTAACCGGATTTAATACTTATTCTAACTCTTGAAAGTCCCACATCGACTACATATAAGACCAATTTAGAGTATATAAGTGGTTGCAAACCTCACCTTACAAGCCGGTTTTGTGGGATTGAGAGGCTTAAAGTTCATTTCTTAACATAGTATCAGAACCATGAGTTAGAGCCTATCCTATCGATATTTCTTGTTTATTTAGCATATTGTTCCACCCACTATCGGGTCATTATCAAATCACCCATTAATGTTTAGTCTCACGATCGAGATATATATACCTTGGCATGAAGGGGTGTGTTGGAAGTCTCACATCAACTAACCAATTTAGAGTATATAAGTGAGTGCAGATCTTACCTTACAAGCCGGTTTTGTGGGCTTGAATTAAGCTTAAAGTCCATTTTTTAACACTAACAAATACAAACCAATTTGAATATTAAGTAATAACTTTAAGATTGCCTTGATAATGCTACATATACTAGCTTCTGTTACGTCTCTTAAGAATAAGAGACCTAGCACACACACAGAGTGACGCCCCTGTCCACACCTTACTAACAAAGAACAAAAGAAGACAGAACTGTTTTATGAAATCTGATAAAGATGTTCTAAGACTTCCAAGGAACAAACCTCCCTTCACAGTATGTATGCCCCTGCCTTACAGAGAATACAACTCGAAAACTCCCCTCTCGCAAATTCTTCTCTCCTCCTATGTACACAATCTCCTACCCCCAACAACCCACAGACTCACAACCAACTACCAACTCAAACGGCTAACAACAAACTCAGACAGCTATTGTCTGTTTTTCTGTTTCTCCTAACATAGACATAGGGTCCTATCAGCTTCAGTAGCATGCTTTATTTTGAAAATAATTAAATATCATACAAAATACTGATGACTATCTCAAATTATTTTACTCGTTTTCATTCTCCACTTTTAGAGAAATTTCATGTGTTGCTTTCGTGTTGTCAATTAAACTCAATTAAACTCGTTATGCATTCTCCGAAAATTTTTACTGCTATATACCTAGTTAAATTTGAAGGGAGAGAAACAGAAGACAACCCTGTTAACGTAATGATGAAATAGTTTATCTCCAAGGTTTAGGAGCTAAACTTTAGATGCAGTGACAATTTAAGGAGGATAAAAGTGTAACAGTCAGGGTGTTTATTTGGAGCAAAAAACATGTCACGGCCTCTTTTTCTTGTGTCCTCTTCAGGAGAGTTTCCCCGTCAGATATGCACATGGATTATGCAGCTTTATATAGATGGTTGATGTACTGGGTTTCATTGCTCTAAAACACTAAATAAATGCTTAAATTAAAAATAGCACACCCGGATGAACCATTTCTATACTCTTTTTAATAAATTATAAATATTCTTTTTCTTCTGTCTTATAAAAGGATTTCACATTATGAAGTTTCTCAATTACTATGGATAGGTGCAAATTTTACATTGGACGGGATGCTTGACAGACAACTAATCATCATGCATGGCAGAACATAGAAGTAAAGAAAAAACACCTCAGATAAATTATAAAAGTTTTACATCATGCGCATCCTATATACAGATAACAGGAATAGAATACTTACGGCATGAGAAAGCTGCTCACGGATATAGGCCATTGATCGTAGCATAGCACCCAATGTATCCCGGGACACCTGAAACTTTACTTCTGACTCACCAGAGGTTGTCTCAGTATCTTGAAGCTGAAACATTTTCAAGAATTTCATCAAACAATGGAAAAGCTGGTCAAAGTAAAGAGACAAAGAACCAAAGAAAACATTTTCAGTAAGTGGGATTTGACAGAGAGAATATCACACTAAAGAGAAACGGTATATAATTAATGAGATAGAGAAATGTTTCAGAATTCAAGAGACCTTTTTGCAAACAAGGAATCATGAACTGTACAGTCTGTTCAATTTTGTAAGATAGAATACCAACTACCAAATAGATAAATAATAGCTTGTGGCGTTTTCTCAGACTGTACTTGAAATAGCAGTACTTGTAGCGTTCTTACATTTATTTCCATTTTATCCTTAAACTATTTATTAAATTTCTCTTCAAATATTTTCTATACAAGGTATGCTTTTATTGTCCACATTTTTTTTTGTTCTCTTCTTTCACTTATAAGAATGCTTTTCATTCCATTAACATATTCACAATGATGGATAATAATTATCTTTTTGTTATTTTAATATTACAATACTTATTTTAACTATTATACTATTTAAACCGTTTATTTTATTATTTTGACACTAGATCAAATTATTGATTGTGATATCAATAAGATGATAGTCACCTCTCTAACTATGCAATAAAAACACTCTCATAACAGTCCTTTTAATAATCTAGACCATTTCTCTATACCACCAAGTGATAGAATATAAGGATATAATGGGTAAAGGATAGAAGGAAACAGATTAGGAATTAGTTGTTAGTTGGTTAGTTGGTTAGGAGGTCCTTTATAACAAGATATGAGGTCTTGTGTCGGGAAGCTTTTGATATCAGTTGTATATACAGAAGGTTGCTCCTGTGGAGGGAGAGTGTTCCCTTGAGAGTTGGAGGTTGTACATTTGTATTCTTGTTCATTAAAATAATAGACAGACTTTTTGTCCAGTATTTTGTGTGTGCTGAGTGCAAGAGAGATTGATTTCTATACTAAAAAAATCAATCAAATTGATCCGACCTATCGGATCCTTAGGAGAAGAGCGTGATGGAAGAAAAAATGAATGCACTAGAAAAGAAATATCCAAGAATGGAGAAGAAATATCCAAGAAATAAAAGAAATGCTGCAGAAATCCAAGAATCACAAAAAAGGCTCCAAAAGAAGTGAGGAATTTGTCATGAAAGGAAAGAAAGAGGAAAAGATAAGTATGGATGTTGAGAAAGATATTTTGTGGGACATCAAGAAAGCAAACGAACCCTCAGATAAAGGAGAAAATGCAATCAAAACCCAACCATCAAAGAACTTGGAAGAAAAAAGCAGTCCAGAGGGGTTCAAGACCTGGCAACAAAAATCCAAGAATTTTTCTTGGGAAGATGTTGCAGTAACTTTGCCAAGGATAGTTGAGGGGAACAGGAGAAGCATGGTATTGGATAGTTTGACAGCAGTAACATGGACTAGGAGTGGGAAAAATTTCATCCAAGAATTCAAGATATGGGAGTCCCAAGTAAAATCAACACCAAGAGATCAATTGAGAGAGTATTCCTTGGGAAAGCTATGGGTCCTGTTGAGATTAAAACAGAAAAATATATTTCTAAAGAGCTTATTGGACCCTTCTCATGTTCTACTATTTATATTAATAAAGAGTTGATACAATAGGAAGATGGAAGGTCAAGGAACTGTCCTAGATTGCTAGGTACAATAGTTAGAGATAACCCAACACAGTACTCTCTACTTTAGTCCTTCTAACTACACTAACATAAGTAGACTTAGTAATTATTCTAACAGGCCCTATGCAAAAAGGACAAGTTTCTCACCCACATCACCAATGTGGACATGGCCGAGTATTTGTCTAGGTGTTTGGATAGCAAGGACATAGATAATAGTTTGGTGTTATCTAGTAGGAGTTGTTGGGATGTTAGGATGTTTATGTTGAACCATAGGGGTGGATCCAATAACATGCATTGGGATTCTTATGGCTGGTTTGCAACTAATAATAACTGCGATGACAATAATAGATGGGGATGGAATGAAGATATGAAAATATTGGACTTTTTCATTATGGATTCAGGGTTCTTGGTGGATGATTCCAGGGTTTTTAACGCCTCATGTCTCGTGAACAAGGAATTCAATAGTTTCTCCATGAGTGTTCATGTGATGGCCAGAAGAAGTGAGAGTGGTGATCGAATGTATGATGGGCATATTGGAAAGTTCACTTGGAGAATCAACAATTTGACTAGGTGGAAGGACTTGCTAAAGAAGAGGAAAATCATGGATAGAGATTGAAGAAATACTTCTAGTGACTGTACTTGTTTTGTTAGCCAACAGTTATTAGTGGTGAACCAGAAAATGGAGGATAAAGCTTTCACCAAGGAATCTCAGAACCACTACTCAAAAGTTGCAAAGGATGGGGGTTGGTGTGAGTTTGTGACACTCATCAATCTCTTTGAACAAGATTCAGGGTGTTGTGTCTTGGAAAAAGTCAGTCTCGACTAAAGATCTTACCAAACATGATTTCGAGTTGAGTAATAATGGCTCTTCTTTGGATAATTCGGGTAGAAGAAGTTCTTTTACATGGAAGAATAAGAAGCTACTCACTTTCAAGGAAATAATGAAGACACGAAAATGGTTCCATAAGTTTTGTCTCTCATATCGACCACCACCCAAGCCTCTAGATCCAAAAGTGCAAGCAGTAGCCAGTGGGTTCCCTTCATATGATAACACGTTGATGAAGATGAACCATGAGATCAAGCTTCACGGTTCCAACCTTGAGGATAAGGTTGTTCTGCAGCGGGATGTAATGATAGGATATAAGGTGATAGGATATAATGGGTACAGAATAGAAGAAAACAAATTAGGAATTAGTTGTTAGTTCGTTAGTTGGTTGGGGTGGCCTTTATAAGAAGATAGGGAGGTCTTGTGTCAGAGAGCTTTTGATATTAGTTGTATACATAGAAGGTTGTTCCTGTGGAGGGATAGTGCTCCCTTGAGAATTGGATGTTGTAGATTTGTATTCTAGTTCATCAGAGTAATAGACAGACTTTTTGTCCAGTATTCTCTGTGTATGCTGAGTGCAAGAGAGATTGATTTCTATACTAAAGAAATCTATCACCAAGGCTTCCTTAAATACAGTTAAGAAGCTTTGTTCAGTTGCCAAATATCAAAATTTAAAGCATTAAATAATCTTCTACAATAACAAAATCAATTACAATTATCAATAGCTACTCAAATTCTAACCTTATAAATCATAAATCAATACGTGTACATCTTTCTTTACTAACTTGTCATGAAGAATATTGTTGAGAAAATTTATCATGACCTTAGAAAATAAAGTGAAAATACCTTGAGATTTATTACTGCAACCTTATTAGCTGGTGTTGAGAGCTGTTCGCTGATGTAAGCCATAGACTTCAACATTGGTTCCAAAGTAACTCTAGAAAGATGAAACTTAACCTCAGATTCTGTGGATGGAACCCTGCTATAATCTTGCAACTGCAATATGATGCGTGAAATATCAATGGACTAACACTAATTACCAAAAGAATTGAGAAAAGTAAAGTATTTCACAGACTGAACACTAGATAAGATATTTATATGGATGCTAATCAAGGATTGACAGTCAAACCAAAATTGGGCTTAAACTAAATAAAGTAAAATACAATGTCTTTCCCGTTTGCGATTAATGAGAGAATACCTTAAGATTGATAACAGCTACTTTATTCCCAGGAGTTGAGGTTTTGTTCTCCATTATCCATGTCATTGATTTTAGGCATGGAAGAACTACCTACACGAAAGAACCCAAGGACCACAACAATGTAATGGATTTCTATTCTTTTAACAAGAGAAACAAAAACAGATTTATACTTTCAGTTACCATGTTTTCAGATGGACCATCATCACGATGAAGAGAGACTGGGGCCATCCGTGGCAAGTTTAGATCAGCAACTGACTGAACAGGACCACCAGAATCATTAAGATTAAACCTCCTCGTTATCTCATCTTGCCGTGGCCATAAAAGAGAAGTTGTATCTGAAGTTGGAGTGGGAGTTTTCCTGTCATCATATGCAATCCCACTGGCCTGATTGTTAGGAGGAGATACTTTGGCAACACTTCTTTTCACATTAGCAACCTTCTTTCCACCTTCTCTAATACCACTTATTGCAGCATTATATGTTTCCACAGTTACTGCCCCTTCCTCAGCGTACCTGATGGCTTCCTTGCATAGATTGCTATATCTTGCTGTCAAAGATTCCTGTGCATGTAACTCACCGATATGTTCATCCAATCTAGGACTGTTTTTTGCATTTCTTGTCCAACGTTTCAAGATGTAATGGGGTGGTAACGTAAGTACATTTGTCACAGTGAAAACTGTTAAAATATGTCTGCAAAGAATGCCTGAATACTCAAACATTTGGCAACTACAATTAGCTTTCAACTCAGAATGGTTTAATGAGACGGTGTATGCCTTCTGGTCATCCTCAAATTTCGCAACTCTAAATGTGCTATTTGGTCCATCTCCTTCAATTCTATTTGCAGTATAAACAAAAGTTTCAACAAGCTCATCTTGAAACTTTGAAAATATTTTTCTTGTATAAAGATTAGCAACCTGTTTCTCCATTGGTGAAGGTGTCTTCAAAACTGGTGTTGTGCAAACTGTCTCAAAATCTGCTTCTATTTCCTTCTCAATCCAGCTCTCTAAAGCTCTTTCATACTGCCTGAAGAACAATGGCAATGTTGTCTGTTGGTTGACATAACCATCAAAAAAAGAACCATCAAAACCTTGAGTAGGAGATAATGCTGCAAAAAACGAATTGCGAAAGAATGCTGGAACCCATTGAGCACGAGCATTATACAATGACTGGAGCCAATCATTTCTTCTGAGATCATATTTATCGATGATACAACTCCAAAATGACTCAAACTCATCAATGGTTTCTGTCAAGTTAATACAATTATAAAGTTCAACCTGAAAATTTGGATGCACAAGACATACATGAGCCAACTTTTCTTGACCTTCTCTCAAGATATGCCACTTGCTAATACAGTGGCGGGTTTGTGGGAGAACTTGAGAAACTGCAGTTTGCAAGGCTCTATCTTGATCAGTAGTTATAGAGACAGGCTGACAATCATTCATTGCCGTCAGAAATGTCTTCAACAGCCATAAATAAGATGCCTCAGAATCATCCAAAAGGAGCGCACAACCAAACAAAACCATTTGACCATGATGATTTACCCCAGTAAAAGGAGCAAATGGCACTCTATATTGATTTACTTTGTAAGTTGTGTCAAGATGAACTGTGTCACCGTAATAACTGTATGCTGTCCTTGATCTTGCATCTGCCCAAAAGACATTAGACATTCGATTGTCCTCATCAAGTTGTATAGCATAGAAGAAACCAGGATTCTCAGCCTGCATCTTCTTGAAGTACTCCAGCAGATTATGAGCATCCCTCCCCAATGTCCGGTTTTGCAAAGAAGGCCTAACAGTATAATTCATCAATGAGGAATTTTTAACTGGGTGACTTCGTTCGGCAGGAGTGGTATGAATATTCTTCATCCCACGAGTATTCTGATTCGAAACACGATTCCCATCCATAGATACATACATAACACCACTAGGAACAAGACCCACTCCTTGATAAGTTTCAGGCATTGTCCTTCCAACACTAGAAAAATGCTTACTTGGGTTATTATTGAATGCCTTACTGGAACTAAACAGGGAATGAGTATGCTCCTTCACTAATTTTGTTACCACCCATTTATTTTGACCCTTTAGCTCGATCCTAATCATTGCATTGCAACTTTCATTTAGTCCTTTTCTTAAACCTTCCCTACCACATACAAACTCCCTATAATTTTCCCCATCAATTTTAGAGTGACCATATGAGCTAACTTTAGAGCTAAAACCCATGTGTCTGGCATATTCATTATAAAATGCCTTAGCAACATCTACAGTGTCAAATTCCATACCAACATATGGTTCAGAAATCCGGTCCTCCCCATGAGTTCCATACTTTTCAGTATTATTAACTTCACTGTCACTTGGTTCTGCATCCCCGTTATCTGCCTTTGACTGATGACCACTTCCTTCCGCATTTATCACTTGAACATCCATTTCAAACAGTTAATACCACTATCTTACTGTGCCTATTTCATGGGTAAAATATCCTGACCATGGACTGGATGCTTTAATCCTATTATATAGAAAGTAGGTGCCATCTAAGTTGCATGTGTCCAAGGAAATAAATTTTTTTAAGAGAATATTGCTTCAGAAAATTAAAATGTGATCACCTAAGACTGTGCAAAAGTTCAGTATGTAAACATCATAACGATTTTCTGAGCACTTGTGTTAAAAGTATTGTATATTCTCAATAACAAAATGGAGTTAAGCAAAGAGAATGAATTACTCAGGTACCACGAAGGTAAATTTGTACAAACCATACAACTTTGCAAATTGACATGGAAATAGAGAAACCCAAACTTACAGCAAAGACTGTAAATTATTAGGAGCTGACGACAAATTGATTGTCAAATCTCCCAATTTCAGGGTTGAAGAAGTATCAGAAACGCCGATTGGTGGAAACCTTTTTCCCTTCCGAGAGGTTGCGGAAACACACGTGAATAGTGAGGTTCGAAGCGAAATGACCGCTTTTCGACGGTGGGTAGGGTTTCTCCGTCACCGGGAATTGCAGAGGACGAGAGGGGCGAAAGAGGGAGGAAGGAGAGAGAGTGAGTGCGTGTCACACGGGTTGGATGAGACATAAGTACACACGCGTTATGTGAGCCGTTGGATTGTAATCGTACGGTCATTTTTGATTCAGACCGAACTGCTTTCCCTTTTATCAAAGTGGGATCTGAGCTCAACTTGTGCTGTATGCGGTTGGATTTGCCAAGTGCATTATCTGTCAGTGGGCTACTTACGCTTTGCATCATCACGCTTCTTGTATCTTTTTTTTTTTAAATAGATTTATATTTATTTATTTTTCTTTTTCCAAGAAGAACTAACTAATCCCAAACTATTTAGTTTAGAAATTAAAAAGTGAATATTAATTAGTAATAATCCGGAAATTAATCGAATGAAAAGGGAGTGACTTGGTGTAATAGAAAGTAGTAAATTTATGTAGGAAATTTATTGAGATGTAAGATTGATTTGATGGAATTAATGAATGTTAAATTGTATTTAGTATAATGTCAAAATTACTTAATTGTATCCTTTAAAATATAAACATATTAATTGAAAAAGTGAAGATAATTTTTTTCTTAAAAGTTCTATTTATTTATTTCTTATAATTACAACTAAAAAGTAAGGAAAACAAAATATTATATAAGGGTATATTAGTGATTTCTAAAGAATCCCCATAAATCTACCACTTTTCTTCATTTTACACTTTTTTTTTTCTTCCAAAACTTTTTCTATAAATCTTCACATATCACTTTAATACCTAAAAAAAATAATAAGAATATATTAAGCTTTATGTTAATAAACGATAAAATATTTTATTTTTGTGGTGTAGTTTTGTGTGTGAATTTAGGTATTTAAATTTTCATGTGTGTTATTATTGAATTTTTTTCTTGTTATTTATTTTTATTTTGTGGGATCTTGTAATGTAATACATGTGTGTCAATTTGTATTGATGCATGTTGATGTTAATGTGAATGTTTAGGATGAGGGATATGAAAGAAGAAAAGAATGTCATGGTGATAGAGTTAACTCATGTTTGGAGTTGGTCATGTGAGGAGTACAGGAGTAGTTGTGACTCGAGAAGAGAAAAAGGTTGTTGATTCTAGAAAGAAGAAATAGCTACGACAATGTGGTGAACCAAAAGAAAGGAAGAGTTTTGCTTGGAGTGAAGGTAAGGAAAGCTAACTCTCACTCTTTGTGATAGTTCATGGTGTGTATTTTTTAAAATATGTTAACCTTGTGAAAATTGTGTGGATTTGATGGTGTAACCCACACTTGTAGGGATGTGTTTTTGTCCAGGTAAGTGTTTCTTGTTACATTGGTTATATTCATGAGGTCCATTGGGTGTGGGAAATACTATAAGTTGAAATATGAGGTGGATTAGTTTTTACGTGGAACTAGGGTTACATGTAAGAGAAATACATGCATATAGACGTAATAGGTACAGTGCATGCATTCTTTTCGTTGGGCCTTGGGTGCTGCACAAAGTTTTGGTTCCCTTTTAACATAGGGAGGTATTTGTTTGACAGAAAGGGTTAAGGTAGGTTTCAAGGTATTTGGTTTACAGAAAGCCTCAATTTTCAGAAACCCAATTAAACCCTAAAAACCCAATCGAACCACAATCGCGAAATCGCACTTCATCATCTTCTTCGCAACTAAATCGTGAAGTTCAAAATCACCAATCCTCGCAAAACCCTAACTTGTCAACCACCTTCCATCTTCACACCACCATTGGGAGAATCTCCTTCATCTTCTTTGTGTCGAACCACCCATTCACATCGCCAACCACCGCAAGCTCCTCCATATCCTTCAATGTTCCTTGCACCTCCTCGGACCTATAAAGCAAGAAAACCAAACCAGAACAACCATGGATAAATCACAACACATCCTTACAAAGCCACCACAAGCCATGGACGTCCACCTTCTCCACCGTGAGAGTGCATCAAATACCCTAATTTTGGGGGAAGGGGACTACCTCGTGGCAATCCCTCATTGGCCACTCTTTGAGTCAAATTTGGTCAACAAGTCTTCCTTGATCAAACAAATTAATTTTGGTCAAACAAAGGGGCAAGGAGCAATTTTGGAATAGAAAGGAAGGTCTAAAGTGCAAATAGAGGAAAGTTTTTGGCTTCTCTACAATTTTGGAAAAATAAAAAGGGTTAAATTGGAATTTTGGACAAGATTAAGTATTGAAAATCTATTAGATATTTTAAAAGATAATTAAATATGGAAATATTAACATAAAATATCTCCCAGGTATTTTTATAATTATCTAAAATCTTTTAATTATTTGGAAGATATTGTAGTACAAGATAAAAGATTTTATCAACAAAATATTCATAATTCAAGCCCAATTAATTCCTATATAAAGAGACCTAGGGGAGGCAGAACACCAATTACTCATTCATTAACTTAAACTCCTCCACTTGGAAACAATCACCCACTACTCCTTTCCCTTTTATTTTACCATGTATTCTACATCATTTATGGAGAGCTAAGGTTTTAGGGTTATTCCACTGTAACATCATTATGGATTTTGAGGTTAAGTTAAATTAATGTATTTGTTTCTTTTGATTATTGATTTGAGTTATCCTTCTTCTATATTTTTTATCTATTAATCATGTTAAAAGTAATGATTTTTGTATCATAAGGTGTTTGAATCTACATGCATATTGATCATATGAGTTCAATGGTTTTTAGGTTTGATTGAGAATGAACTTTGATTAAATTTAGGAACTTTCATATGATTGAATAGGTTTTTTTTTCCTACAAATTGATAATGTACTTCGATTACAGGTAAGAACTTCAACATAATTAATTGAGAATTTACTTTGATTAATTAACTTTTAATTTGGTTAGGAGATGTAAGAATAGTCATGATTAAACACGATAAGATTTAATTTATAATGTACTTTAGTTGAATTTATTCTAGAAAGGTCTTGTTTTTTTTATTGAGAATCCACTTTGATAATTGTAAGATCGTTGATGAATCATTATTTTCTCATACTTACTTAGCTTTCCGCATCAAATTTAATTAGTGAGTTGTGCTTAACTTTTCTATTATTTTCTCAATTTTGCTATTTGGGCTTAATTTAACCAATAATTCATATTTTAATTAATTTGAATTATTTGAGCTTAATTATTCTCGTTATTATTTTTAGGACAAATTTTGTAATTATAATTGAGACTTCAAGAGGGCTGCTACATCATTTATTATTTTCCACATCAACATTTGTTTTTAATTTTGTTTGTAATTTTATTTATTTTAATTTTGGGTCAGAATTGAATATTGCACCATTTTTGGTGAATTAGAAAAAAGCCCAATTTTGGGGGCTGACTTGGAGCTTAGGGTTTAGTGCCCATGCAGCAGCCACCCCTTGGGAACTCTCATTGATTGTATTTTCGTTTCTTAGCTTCTTGAATAGAAGAGAACTCTTCTCTTAGGTTTCATTTAAGTTTTCCAGCACCTTCAATTTAATTTTGGTTATGCATTTTTGTTTTTCTATGCACTTTCATTTCCATTCTCTTTTTCAAGTTTAATAGCAATTTATTTTTCTAGGTTCATTTCGTTTCTTTGATTCTGCAGTTCATTTCCATTTTCATTTTTGCATTACAATTTGGTTTTCATTTTTGTTGTGTTTTTCCCATTCTGTTTGTGTTTTCCATTATGTTTTCCAATTGCGTTTTGTAGTTCCATTCCAATTTCATTTTTTTGTTCTTGATTATGCACTTTCGCTCCAAATTTCTTGATGTTTTATAGTTCATTTTGTTGTGTTGAAATAGTTTTAATGGTAGCTTAATTTGCTGGTTTAGTGATTAGTGTGATTGCAAGGTTTTCATGAGATATTTGTATTGTCATTATGATTCTACTAATTTTTGCCTCGCATCGTATAATATGTTTTGCACTTCTAGTTAGGTACACATGGTTGTCTAATCTATGTTTAATCTTCGCTTAGTTGATTAGAGCCACAATTGCTTAATTTGGGGAATGGCAGAACTAATTAAATGTGTGCACTATAAAAATTGTTTTAGTCTTCGCTTAGTAGGTTAATTCGTGTTGGATTAGGGATGAGAGGAGCGGATAATTATTGGTAATAAAGGATTAGAAGCATTGCATTCAAACTTATAACCAACCTGTCCTTAATCAATGTTTTAATTCTTGTTTTAGTTAGTTCATTAAATTCACACAATCTATTGAACCCCTCCACTATGTGTTTGATCTTTTGACAAAACCAAAAATTAGTCCTTGAGAGATGACCTAGGAGTCATTCCTTAGTTACTGCATTTAATTTGCAATATCAATTTGAGTCGTCCACGACATCGATGATCAATCACCTTCAAATTAAATAAGATTGTACTTTACTTAATTTGAAACTCAACAATGATCAATTGAACAATAATTTGTGGATAACCGATGATGAATCTATTTTGGAAAAGCAGTGAAATTAGCCTATTTTATTATTATTATTTCTTAGTTTCTTACTTGTTCTTCAATTAAACTCACAACATTCTTCAACATTAAGTTCATTGGCATATCTTTTCACTTTTATTGCATCGCATTTACTAACCTTTCAGAGTTTACATAAGAGTCAAGTATTTGAAAATCAATTTTGTATTCGTTGGGAAACGACTCAGGGTTACTTTAACCCTATTTAGTTTGTTGACTACTAACTTCGTAATACTAAAGTTGCCTTGTAAAAATAGTATTAATTTGATAGCTTCAACGACAACCTATCAATATGGTAGGGGTTTAAAACGTTCCAAGTTGGATATTAATTGGTACAAGTTGTAAACCTGGTGATAATATGGGATTGACTGCCTTGTTAATCAATTTTAAATAGGTTGCTATGGAGGATGACTCGAATTTCCATGTTTTGATGAATATGATTGGTGTAGTGGGGTATGGAAGATGATATATGATTGTAGGATTGTTGATATTGGCACTTGTTGCTTTCAGATGACACACCTTTGAAGTGATTGTTGGTAGACATGATTTCTTCTAAGGAAAGTATGGATAGAAATTGTATTTATCATTATAGTCTTACTATGTATTGACTTTGTCCAATGTGATATGTTTATAATATTGACTTGATGATTAAGATAAATATGTTTATTGATATTTGATGTTTATTCTGTTAGTTCACCTTTGTTTGTTTGTGTTTGTGCGATGATCATACAAATCATGTTGTTATAGGGAGCAAATGATGTTATAAATATTTTAGTTGACGCTTAAAGTGGTGAGATTTGTAACACCCCTAATGGAGTGCCACGTTTTAAATAACAAAGTACAATATTACACCAACTTTTTTTTCGTTTATATAACGTCGCGGAAACAAAAACCTCAAATGTTTAAGCGACTTACAACATAAAATTTGAACCTTACAAAGTCTTGAAATCAATTATTCAAAAATAATTTAAAACATAAAGGAATTCCTAGCAATAATTATTTCCCCTTTCTCGCGTCGCGCTACTCTAGTCCTGTCTTATCTGCAACACCATCTAGTCCCGTATAAGTACGACCATCGCAGGTGGAACCACAACCACAACGACAAAGGGTGAGTAACTAAGAATATAACCTAGCATACAATTCAACATCATATCATCACAAAAAAGACTAAAATAGTTATTACATTACAATACATCACAATATTTAGCTCATAACTCAGATCATACATACAAGCTTATGTTGCTTCCTTGCATTTTATCGTACCAAACTTGTTTCGCAAAACGGGACGACTCAAGTTGTTTTTCATTGCAACTTCAAACCTATCTCCTCGGCTCCTCAAGGACTAACGAGTAAAAACATTGATACTACACGCACTGATGCACTATACTAAGCACAACTCGAAGCCATTGGGCGAGACATTTAACCCTCTCGTTCCTCGCGTAGGAGGAAGGGTGACACTCGAACCTCTGCCTCCACGTGAGACCTAAACACTATATCGTATTACAATACGAAGATTCGTACATTTGAAATAATTCCAAAGAAATAAAAAATCGCTTGCCCACACAACCACACCATTAAACATACATATTTCACAAATAATAGGCATTAGTCATCTTATGCATATTCTCAATAATTAGTTAAAATAGTTTTTATTGATGCACCCCTTTGAAATTCCTACATTCACACTCCTGTCTTCTAAAATAGCATTTCTGGTGCACCCCAATTTTTTACGAAGTTTACCATACAAAAGAAAAACCCACCATTTTAATGTACTCCCTTTTCTCTTAATTACACACCCTTTTCCAACAACTTTATCAAGTGGGTCCCAAGCCATTAAATTATTTCTTTCTCTCACTTCCATGGTGGTTCCCACATGGGTCCATCTTTCCTTTCAAACTTTTTCCCCTTCTATCAACATTTACTTAAGTTTCACTTTTTCTCCCTTTTTATTCTCTTATTCCAACAATAAAGCAAACTAGTACATTTCTTCTTCTCTTTCTCTCACTTTTACATTACCTAATCTCACCACTTCATTATTTTTTTTCCTTTCTCCACTAACTTCACGTAACCACTTACTTTCACTCCTCTCTCTCTTATCTTCACTTCATGATGGAAGACACTTGAGGAAGAAGACAATACGGGCGATGCGAGCTCCTCGAAGCTTCCTCTGAATGAGAAGACGCAACGGAAAAGATAGAAAGCTCTAAATCGAGAACTAAATTGAAGATAATGAAAGCATAAAGGAGGGAGAACTCACAGAAACTCCAAAACCCTAGGTTAATTAGTTGAAAACCCTATGACCACGAAGAACCCTAATCTGGACACGAAGGAACCCTATAAAAGGGGGAAAACTCAAATTGGACCGATTAAACTGTGGAAAAGTGAAATTGAACCGATTAATCGATTGAAAATGAAGATTGAACGATGGAAAAGGGTTTGATCGATTCAAAAGTGGTTTTAATCGGCTACAATCAAGTAAAATGAAGAAAGATGAAGGAAACCCTAGCGGAGGCTTTAGGTCGACGAAAGAATCTGAGTAATGGAAGAAAATAGTGATAAAAATGGTGGAGAAATAAAGAATATGTGCAAATCTGTGAAGAATAGGATACGTACGGATGATGCGCTCAAGAGGAAATGTGATGAAGGATGTTGGTGTAAGGAAATGAAGATGTTATGGTAAGGCACGACCTAATGCATGCATATGAGGATGTGGCCACTAATGTGTGCCAGAAGGCCACGCAGGAGAAGCGTAATGGAGATTGAAGCTGCGTGGATGAGAGAGAAGCACAAGGAAATTGGAGAAAATGAAAAATGGAGAAAGTGTGCTTGGAAGGTGGCTAGAGAAGGTCCCTTGGATTCTCTAGCCTAACTTTCAAGAGAGAATTAATTCTGATTTCAGAAATCTAATTCTTATTATCCTCAAAAGTCTCCAATATAAGAGAGGGGCTGTCTATTTATAATAACACATGTTCCTTACAAGCTGATACACTATACCATAAAATGTAAAAATATAAAAAAAGGAAGGGTTCTCGGGCGGTATTCCATCACTTTACGTAACACAACACACACACACAAACACACTTACTTTCACTTTTTCCTTTCACTTTGACTTTTCAACACACACCTTAACTCCCACCTTTCTCACCCTCATTTTTATGCCACTCTCCTTCCTATTATCTCTTCTATTTTTCTCCAATGCAAATGTAACTCTTGCATGCACCAACCAAATCACCTATTTTCTCTCATTTCACGTAAATTGCTCTCACATTTATCCTCTTCCTTCTCTTTTTACAGGAATATCGAGCTCCCTACCACCACTTCTCTCTTCTATTTTTCAACTCAAAAAACCCACCTTCCCTTCTTTTCTTTTACTTTTCAACCCAATCAAAACTTCCATTTCTTATTCCCTATTACATGACTTCTCTTGCCCAAACTCCATCCTCTACTTGTATTCTTCATACTTCATTTTCTTCTTCCACACAAGTCATCAACTCCATCCTTTTTCACTGTTTTTCATCAAACCAGTGCACCCCATCACCACATTTCTCTCTTTTCTTTTCACAACACACTGGACACTCCCCTTGCAACCCACTTTCATGGAATTCTCTCTAAACCCTCCTCCTCTCCTTTATACTCACTTAAACTATCAATACTTCACTCCTTGAATGAAACCCGAAACACACACACAACTCATTTTCGTTTTCATAGCCCATGCCATTCTCTTCCAACAATAGAAGAGAACCCTCACTCCCCTGCTACCCATACTCTTGGTCAAAGAGTGTAGATAATGCCCCTCAATAGTTTCTAATCATGCAAGGTACAAGGGTTTCAAAATAAAACACAATATAACATTTTTTAAGTGTACCCATAATATTATTCAAAAACATATAATATCCTAATGTACCCAAAACATGTATACCCATTACAACAACAGTTCTAAAAATAAACATGTACAATTGCCTTGTTTAAGTGCTCACTTTATTCATTGCCTTGTTTCTTGCTTGTCTTGATTGACTATCCTGATTTTGTCTCCATTGCATGACAGTCCTAATCTACAGTTCATTAATTGAAGCTTTTAATTGCTTATTTCATCTGGTATAGAGTTTTCTTTAATAGAGTTTGTTTGTTCTGTCATTGTCATTACTTTATGCTTAACTATTTGAGTGGTTATGTCATCACTTTTGTCCTTAGCCTAGTGAACTCTAGCTTCTGATTACTTTAGCCCAACCATTCTTGACCTGAGAAGCTGATACATTCTGATTTCTTGAATTTGAAAGAAAATTTGTATGTTTAGTAGCATCTTAGGTGGTGGTGGTGGTTCAAAAGATAATCTAACCTTGAACTGCCAAGGGGAATCTTCCTTCCAAACCTTTTTAATTTGAGTGCTTTAAGCTTCCTAAGAGAAACCTGAGTGTTGTGAGCTTAGTGAGGTTGACTTAGCTTAATTCCTTGGCACTTTGAAAGAGAGAATTCAATTTTCAATTAACCATTTGGTGACTAATAATTGTGGAGATTGTTTAATCTGGAATGCAATCCATTTGACCAAAAGAGAAAGTTGTTATAGCAATAATACAATTACTGCATTCTATTGTTTTGATTCTGGATTAATTCATTTTGATTAATTTGATTGTAACTACCAGTTTCTTTTCACTTGTTCTGTTTATATGCTAGTGGTGCAAATTGCAAGGAGGATTAATATTTTTAATATGAGAAAACAACAACAGAATGAGAGTTTTGAACTGAAGGGAGTTGTTTAAATTGTTTCTGTTGTGGCTTGCAATTGTTTAGGTTGGGTGACTTGTTGAATTTAGTGTGATTTTGTGTGCAGAGCTGATATATTTTGAGTTAAGAATTGTGAGTTGAACACTATGTAGGAGAGAAATGGTGATGTATTAGTTTGTAATTGATAGTTGCTTAGGATAATCACTCTTGTGTTGTATTAGTTTGTAATTATAGTGATATCCTGCTGATTATGGTTGGATTTGACTGTGCATAAACAACATTCAGACAATAGGAGAGAAATGGGACATTTTGACAGCCCATTTGCACAAGACCCAGAAAGGAAAGCTTATTTTATGATGCATATTTCTTTTCTTGCAATCTGTTTGACTGAACATTAATCCAAGTTTTAACAAATGTGTTTGTAGGATTGGACTTCTAGTAGATTCAAGGGTAATTGATTCTAGAAGCAAGAGAGGACCAAAACTCTCCAGATGAAACAAATTGAGCATAAGCATTTCTTGCACAAGAAGTATTCTAGCACGTGATTCTTCATGTAGAAGTGAACCAGGATCGTCGCAACAACACGATCCTTTTGTATTTGTTTGTTCAAGGTGATGTGTAAAATGTTGATGTTTTAGCTTTAGGTTTAGTTTTATTCTTAATTTCTAAAAGGCCTTTTAAAAAATCCAAGTGCTTTGGAAGAGTCCTTGATGCTCTTTCAACTCTTGACAACTTTTCTTAATTGTTTGATTTACATTTGGTATAGCTAGACTGGTGAGTGTAGCCGAAGCTACAAGTCTCACCATCGGAGTAGAATTTTTTATTGATTGCATTTGAATGTTTGATTTCATGTTTAAGGGTGATCTTTCTTGCTTCTTTGTACCAATTCTCACAAGGATGGACATTATCACTTGTTATTCTTCTTGTGCCTCACCATCTTGGTGATTGATTGCATTAAAGATTCTTCTTTCTCTAACTAGGGAAGCCCATAAATGTAAGGCATTCCCTTGAAAACTTAGGGTGGCTAGGGAGACTTTCCTTTCCTCACTAACTTGGTGGCATTCAAAGAGTTGTTTTACCTTCATCTCCCAATCTAGATATGCCGCTACATCTTCCTTTCCATTTAAATGGGGAAGATCCATCCTAATCTCTCTAGGAGGGTTCTCTCTTTCACACTTTCTAATCATTCTATTTGGTGGAGGTTGATATTATTGGTTAAGAACCCTACTATCTACCTCGATGTGTGAAGGAATGTGTGTAATTTGAGTTTGACTTCTACTTATTTTTTTACTCTTCCTTATTTCCCCTTGTGTTGTCTCTTTTTTAGCATTGAAAGCTCTAAGTTCCTCCTCCAATTTAGCAAGATATTTTTTTCTCTCCATCTTTTCTTTTTCTTTCAAAATAAAGTCTTGCTTTTGCCAAATTTTTGGTGACTTTAGCTTTTGGCCAAGTTTTTCAAAGTGGGTTTGACCTCTTTACTATAGTCACTACCAATTTCATAGGATGTGATCTTAAACATTTTCATTCTCGCATTCTTTAGAGGGTGTGGCAAAGGATTAACTATATTACCTTGCACACAGGTCTATCACCAATTGGGATGATTTGAAGAGATTTCAAACATCTACAACAATAGGTAGCCACAACAACAACAAAATTATAACTTTTCCAGCAACGGATACAACCCAGGGTGGAGGAATCACCCAAATCTGAGATGGTCAAATGCTTCAAAGCATCAGCAGCAGCCACCACTATTCTAGAATGTTGCAGGTCCTAGTAGACCATATATGCCTCCACTTGTTCAGCAATATCAGAGGCAACAACAACAACAACAAGCTCTGAGTAAGAGGATCATTTTCGTGGAGACAATATATGCCTTAACAGCCCATGTTGTTTTGTGAGGTATTTGATGTCTAGGTTATAAATTTCATGGGTCCTTTTCCTATTTCTTTTGGTTTTTCATATATCCTCCTAGGTGTGGATTATGTTTCATATATCCTCCTAGAGCCACCAAGATTAACGATGCTCAGGTTATTGTAGATTTTTTCAGATCTCACCTCTTTTGGAGGTTTGGAGTGCCCATAACCATTGTTAGCGATCAGGGAACTCATTTCTACAAAAGATCCATGCAAGTTTTGCTCAAGAAATATGAGGTGGTGTGTAGAGTCCCTACACCATACCACCTACAAACCAACAGGCAAGTTGAGATCTCAAACAGGGAGATCAAGAGGACTTTGGAGAAGATTGTCCAGCGCAATAGGAAAGATTAGAGCAATAAGTTGGACGATGCTCTTTGGGCGCACATGACTGCCTACAAAGCACTTATAGGAATGTCTCCCTATCTGCTTGTCTTTGGTAAGACATGTCATTTACCCGTTGAGATAAAGCATCGGGCATACTGGGTTGTGAAGTCTTGCAACTTCTCCATGGATCAAGCTGGAGAGAACAGAAAACTCCAGTTGAACGAACTTGATCAGATCCAGTTGGAAGCCTATAAGAACTCGAAGTTCTACAAGGAGAGGACAAAGAAGTTCCAATAGCTCGATTATTAGAAAGGACTTCGAGGCTGGCTAGAAAGTGTTATTGTATAACTCTAGGTTCATACTCATGGGGGGTAAGTTAAGGTCAAAGTGGATTGGACCTTTTGTTGTTATTAATGTTTATCCTCATGGTGCAGTCGAGATCCACAGTCTATCCACAAATAAAAGCTTAAGGTTAAATGACATGTCATTCACTTATTGTACAACTAGACATTTGGTCGTTAACGATTTAAACGACATTTGCAAAAAGAACTAAATTGAACACAAATAACGATCTTTAGGACTAAATTGAACATTTTAAAAAAAAATTAGGACCATTTCGAACAAAGCTGACAAAAATTGGGACCAACAGTGGTATTAAAACTTTAATTAAATAACATAAATGAAGAAGTTCTCCATGTAAGGAAAACTAACTATAACTAGAAACCATAAAACACTAGGCTAGAAAAACAAATCTTTAGAACACTATAATAGGAAACCATAAAATTGAAAACTAGTGCAGTCAAGGGAAATGACATCGGTTATTTTCGCCCTTTGGCAGTTGTTCCTAAACCAAGGCATATGCAGGTAAGGCAAAAAGTCTGGACTTTTAGGTCTCGGTTATGAACCGAGGTAAAAAGGTGGACAATTTTCCCTCGGTTCATAGTCAACCGATACAATATGTCTTTTTTTTTGCAGGACTTTATGCCTCGGTTCCCTCTGAACCAAAGTAGTATGTCCACCTCTATTGCCTCACTTGGGACCTGAACTAAGGTAGTAGGATCTTTTTTTTCTTCTTTCACCAAACTTTATGCCTCGGTTGGGACCTGAACCGATGTCGTAAGGTGGTTTTCTGCCTCGGTTATGGCCACAACCGAGGCATATTCCCTTTTTCTTTTTACAAGACTTTATGCCTCGGTTCCCTCTGAACCGAGGCAGTATGTCCACCTCTATTACCTCGGTTGGGACCTGAACCGAGGTAGTAGGGTCATTTCTTTTCTTCTTTCGCCAAACTTTATGCCTTGGTTGGGACCTGAACCGATGTCGTAGGGTGGTTTTCTACCTCGGTTATGGTCTGTTTCTACAACATTCTCAACTGCAGAAACAAACCTGCATATAATTTTACAGCTAGAACAGTTGATAACGGTTGATAAACAATTATTTTCATATGTCAATTGGGACCAAATTACACCCTTTAAGACTTAGAACGAGCTTAGAATCAAGCAAAACACATAAATTGAGTCAGTTGAGAGTCAAAAGTTGTTTTTAGCGATATAATGCTTCTTTTGCATTGTTTTGTAGCATCTTTGATGAAAGTGAAGAATGTGACTGAATATGAAGGTCTTAGACTCAAGAAGGAGGAAGAAAAATGAAGAGAAAAAGAGTCTACGAACCGCCCAGTGCCAAAATCCACCGTTGGGTAGCCAATTGCGAGGAGAAGCCACTGTCTGACACCCTGGCGACAACGCTGGGCAGTTTTGCGGTAAAAGGCAAACCGCCGGGCGCGACTATGGGTAAACCGCCAGGCGACATAAATGTGACGTCGAGCGGTTGTCTGCTGGGCTTGGGCCTGTTTTCTGTGACGCTCCTCCGCTATAAATAGCCTTATTACGACTTTACAATCATTCTTTTGATAGAAGAGGGCGACCAGACCTAATTTTCACTCATTGGAGAAGATCTTTTGGATGCTTAGGCTCCTTTTTATCCTATCTAGAGTTTGCTTTTCCATTCTTCCATCATTTTTCATCTAAGTTCACCATGACAATGGTGAACTAAGCCCTTTTGTTGTTGGGGAAAACAATGTAATCTTTTGAAACTCTCTTTTTTATTGAAACTCTTGTTTATTTATATGCTTGTCGTATGCTTTGTTTATCAATTTTTGGGTTCTCATCTGTGCTTAAAGCTTAACTCATTCGATAACTATTGTTTGTCTTTATTGATATGGGAACCTACGGTAGTGTCATGAACTGGTGAAACATTCCTTGATTAAGTAATACCACCTAGGGATAGGGGGTAGGACGATCAATTGTTTTTGCTTCTGTTCTTAACGCGTTATTAATTACTAGGGGAGGCTAGGGATAACAAGCGAGTAATTAGTAATAGGCTCTTTTCGCCGAGGGATCGGGTTAAGGGTAGACTAAGAAAGTTTGCATGACAATTAGATAACAAAGCAAATTAAATAAGAGGAATAGATAAGAGAGAGTGGATAAGATGAAAATGTAAACCCCCAACAACTCCATTCATCCATAGTCTTTTTCTTTTCAATTGAATCAACCGCATTTGCATGTTTATTTTGTGTCTTTGCATTCCCACCAACTAATTTTCTTTACAAGTCTTACGATTTCAATTTGCACGAACGATAAGACCTTTGAGTCTCTTGGGAAGAACGATATTGGGTTTTACCAATTATATTACTTGAAACGATCTGGTACCCTTGCTAGAGAGTTGATGAAGGTTGAAAAACAGTTATTTTCATATTTTAATTTAGACCAAATTACACCCTTTACTACTTGGAATGAGCTTAGAATCAAGCAAAACTCAATAAATGAGTTTGTAGAGAGTCAAGAGCTGTTTTTAGCGATATTATGCTTGTTTTGCATTGTTTTGTAGCTATTTTGAGAAAGTGAAGAATGGAGTTGAAGATATAGGTCATAGACTCAAGACTAAACCCTATTGTTGTTAGGGGAAACAATGTAATCTTTTGATACTTTCCTTTATTGAAACTCTTGATTATTTATATGGTTCCCATATGTTTTGATTGTTAATTGTTGGGTTCTCATATGTGCTTAAGGCCTTTATCATTTAACTCATTCGATAACTGATGTTTGTCTTTATTGATACGGGGATGTACAGTAATGTCATGAACTGGTTAGTAATTCCTTGATTTTGCAATACCACCTAGGGATAGGGGTAGGACGACCAATTTCTTTTAACTTCTGCTCTGTAATGCTGTATTAATTGCTAGGGGAGGCTAGGGATAGCAAGCCAGTAATTAGTATTAGGTTCTTTTCGCCGAGGGATCGGGTTAAGGGTAGGCTAAGAAAGTTGCATGACAATTAATTAATCAAACTAATATTCAAGAGGAGTAGATAAGAGAGAGCGGATTAGATGAAATTGTAAACCCCCAACAACATTCATTCATCCATTGTTTCCTTTTGTCAATTGAATCAATCTTTTTCGCATGTTTATATTTTGTTCTCAAATCCAATTTATTAATTTTTATTTTCAAGTCTTATTATTTTAATTCACGTGAACGAGAAAGCCTTTCGAGTCTCTTGGGAAGAACGATATTGGGTTTTACCAATTATATTACTTGAACGATTTGGTACGTTTGTCAATCCGTCAACAAGAATCAACAAGTTTTTGACGCCATTGCCGGGGACTCGAGGTTTAACTTTTTCAAGTAGTGTAAATTGATTGAATTTGACTTGATTTTATGTTTGTTTTTATTTTTGTTCTAATAAATGTTCTCTAGGGTTTTGTGCCTAATGTTTGCAGAATGCAGTTTAAACAAGAATTTGATTATAGTTGCACTCAATTCTACCAAAATAATTTCAACCACTGGTGGGAACGTCACTCATACATGGATCAAAGTCGATCTGGGCAAGCTGCTGAGCAACAAATTATGCCAATTAAGAAAAATACAGAGTCTGATGAACTTCTTCAGAGGATTATGAATTTTGAAGTATACTATGTCAAAAGCATAGAGGAGAATATAAAAAATGACGAACTCTTTCCACAAGACATCTATACAAGATTTTCTTCTCATAGAAGCATGGAAGAGAGGCAGCAATATCAATGGCAGCAACAATACTCTTCACCAATAGAAACGTGGGAGTATGATTAACAACTTTGTCAACAGATACCTGAGAACAAGTCAAAAGCTTTAATGAAAAGTTCGACAAATTCCTGGAGAAGTGCGATTCCAAGAGCTATGAAGTTACCTTCGGGAATTTGGAGACACAAATTGATGAGGTTGTTGATGAGGAGAAGGTAGAGAGATAGGTGAAAAAGATAGAAGAAATAGAAACAAAAAAGGTTGTTGCTGAAGAGAAGATAGATGAAAAAAAATAGAAATAGATAAGGAGAAGATAGATGAAGAAGAAGCAGTGGTTGCAAAAAAGAAAAAAAGAAGAAAAAAAGAAAAAAAGAAAAAAGAAAGTTGAGGAAGGAGAAAATTGAGAAAAAGAGGAATAAGGGAAAGAAGAAAAGATCATATGAAAAACCCCTTCTTCATTCAAAAAAATATCATAGGAAGGAAAAGAAAGTCAAGTGCTTTATGGAGATCTTCAAGAAATTGGAGATTAAAGTTCCTATGGTTGAAACATGGAAATATGTGCTTGGTGCTCTCAACTTTATGAAGAAATTCAACAAGAATAAGAAAAAGAAAAAAATATCAAGCGAGAAGAATTTCAACACCTATTGATGGGTGTTTATTGGGGTCATCCCAATTGTTGTAAAACATTTATTTTATTTTATTTTTAGTTTAGGTTATTTATTTGTTGAACTTGTAATTTCGTGGATATTTGAACAATATTTTTTGGGTAGCATCTACTGAGGGATGCTAACTTTTTGTATCCATTGAAGGATACCAGGAAGGTACACCTACTGATGGGTGTTAGTGAGGACTGCACCTATTTATGGGGGCTTAACAGGTTTAGGTCAGGCTCGTGACATTAAACAAGCGCTACCTAGGAGGCAACCCAGTTGATTGTCTGTTTGTTTTTCAAAACTCTGTCTTTAGTACATTATAGGTTTGCATGTACATTTGAGTAGGGAAAGACATGTAATTGAAAAAAAAAATTGAAGGCAAAAATCAGGTGCTACAGGGGGAAATCACGCAAAAGAAAGCAAAGAAGAGGGATGAGAAACTACCTCCCACCGCCGGGAGGTGCATCTTTACCGCCGGGTGGTGGCGGCGCACACCCCAGCCCAAGCTCTTTAAAACTAAGCGATTTTAGGTGTTCTTCAGTTGAATCTCCTCCTTTGCATTGCGCCAAGCGGTCTCCCTGAGCTTTAGCAGCCAATTTGCACCTTCAAAGGGTTTCCAAAGAGATTTTCCCATATTTTCTTACCACCCACTCACAAAAACCTAGTTTTTGTTACCTAAAATTTGGGGTTTTTGGTGAGAGTTATGCATTGAGAGTTTTTTCATCATCAATTGAAGGAATCCTTGCAAGCATTTAGCATCTCCACTCAAGTAAGTTGTGCAACTTCATTCTTAAGTATCTACTTTTGGAATTTGATGAAGAACATGCTTAGGAACATGACAAATTGGGATTTTGGATTTCTATGCATGAATTGTTGAAATAAGAACTGTTTAGACCGATTGAATAGCTTGAATCTTGTCTGGATGGATGAAATTAGTGTTTGAGTGGAGATTACGGCAGTTTAGAAGAATTTTTTTCGAAAAACCTTATCGCACCACCGGGCGGTCACCTTCACCGCCGGGCAGTGTTGCTGCTGAAGCCTACCGCTGGGCGGTCATCTTGGACGCCGAGCGGTCTACTGCATTGTTTGTTGGATGCTTGATTTTGATGCAGGGATACGAAAGGGGGACTGGTTTTACTCTCAGTAGTTAACTATGACTGGTTTGGAATGGATTGATGATGTACTAACTTCTAATGATGAATTTCTGTGGTTTGTTTTGAATTATATCTTATGCAGGAATGGCATCAACATCAAGAAGGGGGAGAAATACTGGTAACAAGAGGAAGGAGCCTGAAAGGCCAAGAGGATTTGACTCTCAGAGGTTCCTCTCTAAACAGCATGAGGACCACTTTGCAACTGTGCAGGAAAGGAGATTGCTCTTGGAGAGGAAGGCTTCCTTTATTCCTAATTTAGCTCCTGAATTTGGAGCAGAGATTTTGAGGAGAGATTGGGAAAGGCTGACGACTTGCCCTGCACCAGCTAGCATTGAGCTGGTAAAGGAATTTTACACTAACGCCTTATCCAGAGGAGGAGTTGCGGCTGGAAGGTATAAGAGCTTTGTGAGGGGGCATATTGTTAGGTATGACCTTGATACCATAAACAACTTTTTGGGCATGGAGTGACCATGGGAGCAATGCCAGTATGCGGCACATATTGGTTTATTCGGTGACATAGCCAAAATTGAGAGGGTTATGTGCCTCCCTGGAAGGCATTTTTAGGCGAATCCTAAT
Source organism: Vigna radiata var. radiata (assembly GCF_000741045.1). Classification (NCBI taxonomy): domain Eukaryota; kingdom Viridiplantae; phylum Streptophyta; class Magnoliopsida; order Fabales; family Fabaceae; genus Vigna; species Vigna radiata. The sequence continues at coordinate 30,239 of NW_014542367.1, read as the reverse complement.
GGAGCACCGGTTAACATTAGGAGGTTGGACTTGACGCCTTTGGCAAGATATTGGATGGCATTCGCTCATGCCAACATCCAGCCATGCTCCCATATCTCTGACATCACGATGCACCAGGTCATTCTCATTTTCTGCATGCTGAGGCAGATGGATGTGAACGTCGGCAACATCATTGCTGACAAGATACAGAGCTATGCCACTACCGTGAGTAGCAGGACACCATTGGGGCATCCATCTTTGATCACCTTTCTATGTCGACGGGCTGGGGTGGACACTGCTATTCCATCATATGAGAGACCCAGAAATGATATTGATGCATCCTATTTTCATCAGTACTACGCTGAGGCAGGGGCAGTAGGAGCAGCACCCAGGAGACGTCCTAGGAGAGCTACAGCATAGCAGGAGCAGGTGCCTGACGACGCACCAGCACAACATGCCGAGCCATTCCAGATGCGGGACATGTATATTTCCTTGGTAGAGTCTAGGATGGAGGCCCTTTACAGGGGACAGACAGCGTCTGCTGAGATGATAATCAGATTGTATGATCATCCACCAGTACATCGGTGGACCATGGACGAGTTTCATGCAGTAGTGGCTTGGCCTCAAGAGTAAACAGAGAGCAGTGAGTATGGTGTTGGAGCACCAAACACAGATGAGGATGCTGATGATGGGAGCCAGGACGACTGAGATGACAGTATGGGATGATTGAGGGCATCTATTGATGGATGTCCAGGCTGTAGACAAGGTTTAACTTTTGTATTTTGAATTCTTAGAATAGGTTGACTTTTTACTTTCAGTGTGTATGCTTGGCTTGAATACTTTTCTGAAAATGTTTGACTAAATAATTTGCATGATAAGTCTATTTAACGATGATGTGATGTGGATGATAATTGAGTTGTGTTGCATGTTGATATTCATGGAATAGATGTGTGATGAATTATGATTGTGGTTATGATGCTAAGCAGGGTGTATGAATGAATGTTGTGGGAGAAAGCATGTGTGTAGGTATTGAGCTCCAGAGTTTTCATTGTTGTATGTGTTGTTCACAGGAAAGCATGAATGATATTGCCTTAATCTTGATGATTGATTGAATTGCATGTGAATGTCATATGATCAAGGCCATTCTTGAAAACCCTTCTCTAAGCCAAATTTTTACCTAAAGTGCTTGAAATTTTATACCCTTTTTGAACCTTAGCCTTAAACAGGATGAGAACCCTTGTTTTGAAATTTTTTACCTTGAGTTGGGTTGAGCTTAACTGTATGTGTGGAAAAGGTTCAAGTTTGGGGTTGTATGGGGGAAATTGAAAAGCAATTGTAAAGCATTGAGCTCAAATGTTGAGAAAGAAAAATGCATGAGAAAAAGAACAGAAAAGAAGAAAAGCATGAAAATGAGCTCAATGTAAAAGAAAAGGGAAGAAGTTAGGAATAAGTGAGATTTGTAAGGAAGAGAGTTGTGCTTAAAGTTTGAACAATATGATTTCTCTCTTAACTCAAGGATTTTGCATTCCAGAAAAACCAATTTTTCTTGGTAGCCCAACCTCAATACAAGCCTTGGAAAAGTCCTTGTGATGGCACTTGCATGTAAAGATTTTGATTGTTTTAGATGAATGGCAATGTTGTTTCATGTGACTTGTGAATAATAGAGAGTTGGAGTGTCACCCTAAACACTTGAGTGATTGAGTGAAACACTTGCTTGGTGAGAATTGCAAAATTTCATGCTTACATCTTTGCTTAGTGGATTGGTCATTCATAAAGTGTAACATCTGTTGAGAAATATGTGAACTGAATTGAATTGAAAGCATGCATGGATCTTGATTTGATTTCACTGAAGGTCTGAAATTGACTAGTTCTTGTCATGTATTTTAGGAATGTTGAACCATTGGATGAAATAGTAGAAAGCCAAGTTTTGTTTTGTTTGCTTGAGGACAAGCAAAGTTCTAAGTTTGCGGTTGTGATAACGGTTGAAAAACAGTTATTTTCATATGTCAATTGGGACCAAATTACACCCTTTAAGACTTAGAATGAGCTTAGAATCAAGCAAAACACATAAATTGAGTCAGTTGAGAGTTAATAGTTGTTTTTAGCGATATTATGCTTGTTTAGCATTGTTTTGTAGCATCTTTGATGAAAGTGAAGAATGGGACTGAAGATGAAGGTCTTAGACTCAAGAAGAAGGAAGAAAAATGAAGAGAAAAAGAGTCTAGGAACCGCCCAGCGCCAAAATCCACTACTGAGCGGCCAAATGTGAGGATAAGCCACTGTCTGACACCCAAGAGACGATGCTGGGCGGTTTTGCGGTAAAAGGCAAACCGCCGGGCGGTGGAACCCACTGTTGGGTGGTGGCGCGACTATGGGCAAACCGCCGGGCGGCATAAGTGTGACGTCGGGCAGTTTTCTGCTGGGCTTGGGCCTGTTTTCTGTGACGCTCCTCAGCTATAAATAGCCTTATTGTGACTTTAGAATCATTCTTTTGACAGAAGAGGGCGGCCAGACCTAATTTTCACTCCTTGGAGAAGATCTTTTGGATGCTTAGGCTCCTTTTTATCCTTTCTAGGGTTTGCTTTTCCATTCTTCCATCATTTTTCATTTATGTTCACCATGACAATGGTGAACTAAACCCTTTTGTTGTTGGGGGAAACAATGTAATCTTTTGAAACTCTCTTTTATTGAAACTCTTGTTTTTTTATATGCTTGTCGTATGCTTTTTTTTATCAATTGTTGGGTTCTCATCTGTGCTTAAAGATTTTATCGTTTAACTCATTCGATAACTGTTGTTTGTCTTTATTGATACGGGAACGTACGATACTGTCATGAACTGGTGAGAAATTCTTTGATTAAGCAATACTACCTAGGGATAGGGGGGTAGGATGATCAATTGTTTTTGTTTTTGTTCTTAAAGCGTATATTTTGAATGAAAATTATATTAAAATATAAATACATTCAATGTAATCATAAACCAACTTCTTAGAAGCATAAATCAATCCAATGTAATTATAAATCAACTTTGAAACATAAATCAATCTAATGTACAAAGTTAAACTAATAATAATGTACAAAAGAATAAAACAACTTAGAAGCATAAACTTAGAATAATTCTATCTATCACCATTACTCGTGTCCGTCTCATAGTGAACCTCCTCCTCTTCTTCCTCTTCCTCTTCTTGCTTCTTCGGAGGTGATTTGGGCAATGCAATGTGCTTTCCAAAAGTATATCTCCTTGGCATGTTCGTCCTTGCACGTATATCCCAGTAAGAATTATAATTCTGCAAGATTCAACCATTTTGGGAATGATATAGTGTTTTATAATCTTAATATAAGGTCATACTTAAATACAATTCTCCATAAACACTTGTAAGAAGATTTAAACATAATTCTAAATACACTGCATACATGGTTTTAAAGATATACATCACATCGTCATTCCCAAAACTCCACCAAACCGTGATAACTATTTAATTTCATTACCTCTCATACATATAGTCTCAATAACATATATATATATATATATATATATATATATATATATTACGTATACCTATATTATACTAATATAATATATTAACATTATTTCCTTATATATTTATACTATATTAAAATAATATATACTTTTTATCATCAATTTCTTAATACCAACACGATTCCCATATACTAAAGGAAAATGATACTTTAACAACCTCTTCATGACAAATTTTTGACACCAATGACATGTCACGCTCTGATTGGTCAGCTTTAAATGAAATAAAAAAAATTTAAAATGATGTGGATTAGTGTCTGACAGAGAGGGCAATGTAACATTTTGAATTCACATTTCATTTTCAAATTTCAGATTTTGGACCAAACCCTAGAGAGAGAAAGTCTCCCTCCCTCCCAACCATCAAAGCTCCGTGACGTTGCCACACCGTCGTTCACCGCCGTTTAACCGGCACCGGAGGACCACCCACAAGCTCCGATCATCTTCGCGTGTCTTCCCACCGATCAACTTTGCGTCTCTTCCCACCGGTCATTCTTCGAGTCTCTTCCAGCGTCAGTCGTGCCGTTTCCACCGTCGACGACCTAGAGGCTGTGGCACCGTGGCCGTCTTACCCTGCCTTTGGCGAGGTAGGTGTTGGTTGTACTATATGAACTTATGTGAGCTTGTTGCTCTGTTTTGAGCTTCTTGTATGTGTTGAAGATAGCTTATCTCGTCAATTTCGTTATGCATTTGGGTCGAACAAGTAAATACATTCAAAGTATCATTTTCCTATTTTAAAACAGTAAAAAGAAATGTTTGAGTTCAAATTAGGAATGAATACACAGAACTTTTTAACCAGTTTAAGTTTAACCCACAAAACCCATCTTTTGAAAAGGTCAGAATAATAAATGTATTTTATTAAAAATCTATATCTAACTCACAAAGTACGTGGTTTCATCAATTTTTGTTGAGGAAAAAAAAGACAGTTCTTCACTGTATGATTTTTTTTTCTTTCATTTTATTTAACTAAAATATGTAATACTAACGACAAATACACGTAAACTAAATGGTATAAAAAGAGTTTTAACAGTTGAATCCTTCACAAATTCAATTATTAAAACCAAATATTACTTTCTCTCTGTGACATCATTTGTATTTGGGTTCTGGTTTTTGAAAATTATGTACTAAGTATGAAACTTGAGATTACATATTTTCTCTGGTTTTTGAATTGACAGCATAGCTCTTCTATTATTGTTGGATACTTTCTCTGAGATGAACTTGTGTGCTTCGAACTCGCTATAAACAATAAATGACAAAATAATCGACTTTATTGTCTGTTAATATAGGATACTAATTTAGCCAGCATCTGGAACTTTATAAAATTTTGGAATGGACTGCAAAATGTAATGCCAAAAAGGCTTCAATCTTGTTAATCTAGTAAGGTATCTATGACGGTTAGGTTGGTTGTTTCTGAGGAACAGGGTGGGAACATTATACACAAACCTGCCGATATTAAAAAAAAATATTATACACACAAACCTATTGGTTGCTCTTGCTCAGTTAATTTAATCTTTTCTCCTTGTTGAGAGTTTATTTTATTTTTGTCTTTTTTGTTTCGAAAGGGTGGAAGATAAATTTAGTAATAGTATTGTTATTATATACCTTTCTGGCCCATTTCTTGGAAGAATATATAATTAATAACTAAGAAATAAACCTTAAGAAAAACTACTCTATAATTTATAAACATTCTATTATTTATAATGTAATAAATCATGTATATTAAATCTAGTAAGGTATCTTTGAACTTGTACCTCTTTTGGGTCTGCTAACATTGAAACTATAGCACCATCAATTGCGTCGTGGTTCTGTATCCTTGAAGCTCTTGCGGCCATAAGTATAACAATATCACTGTCAACGTTTTTAATGAAAACCTACCAGATATTGATAGTTGTTTTGAAGAAGATAGTTAGCATAACACCATCACTCAGATTCATTAATATATATTCATGTATGCAAAATGTAAAGGTTCATTATATGAAAAGGATTTTTGCAGTGAAGTTGAAATCAATTGTTAGCATTGGTCATCACTTTCCCAGAATATGTTTGTTTAAGAAGTTGAGTTGTCTAATTTCATAATTGAGTGGTGTAATTATTAGCATTGCTTGAAGGAATCTACCATGTCCTGTCCTTAATATATGTTTAAATTTGGGTGGAATTTAATTTTCGGCATAATGTTCTTAATATATTTGTTCACCTTTTTTGGTGTAATGTAATGGAGGAAGTTGGTCAAAAGACTGAATGTTCTGATACCAGGAAGAAGGTATGTGTGGTTGTATTACATTTGCATGCATTTGTTGTTGTTATATATATGAATAAATACCATGTTTTTGTATGCAGTTAGTTTTTAAACACTCATGCAAAACACAATTGGTTGCTGCTTTGAACGAAAGACTGAACCCTGAACATAAGACTTTTATTGAGAAGACTATTTTTTCTTGGTTTTTATTGTTGCCGAATTCTATTAAGATAGGTAGGAATGAGTTGGGTGATTTATGTGATAGGTGGGTTGATAACATGAGAGGGTTTTATTTTGGCCACAAAATTATAGAATTTTCTGAACTTGATGTTTGTTTGTCTTTAGGGTTGCCTATTGTAGGTGAAGCAATTGATTTAAATAAAGTTGGTCATTAAAGTGTTTGTAGGGACTACTTTCCTAATGGGAATGTAGATCTTAAGATGGTGTATGGCCTTTTGTTAGAGGAACATCATAATTTTCCATTTGAACACTTTTGCAGCTTATATTTATTGGTTGGGATAAGTGAATTTTTGTTTCCCAGTCGTAGTGGATTAGTTTTTCCAATTATTTTTGACCTTGTTTCTGATTTGGGCTGTCTGGGTAACTACAAGTGGGGTAGTGTAGTTTATGAGTACTTTATAAAAAGTTTGTCTAGTGCTTCAACAACAATGAAGAATGAAAGAAGCAGAAGCCATTTTCATGTTTCTGGATGTGCATACCTTTTGCAGGTATATGTTATGTATTTAATCATTAATGAAATAGATTGATATTTTAAGGTTTGTGATGACTTATTGTGTCAATGTTGTTTTATTTACCCTTTCCAGGTATGGTTTTGTCATCATTTTATGACATCCAACTCAAAGTATAGTACAAGGATATCAAAGTTTCCAAGGTTGTTGAATTGGATTCATATGAATATTGATGACAAGTTCATAAAAAATGCTTTCAATAAGGGATCAGTGAGTAGTTTGTCATTTAAGCAATGTGTTGGCTAAATTTTTATTATATTTTGTCATTGATAAAAATGAAATTGTTAACTTATTCAGGTTGTTGTTGATGTTGGGATTTCAAAAGAAGAGCTTTCTTATGCTATTGTGAAAGAAGCAGTTGACAAATATCAAGTGCCATTGAACCAACAAAATAGGGAAGATAAGGTCAAATTAGCTCGTTTTATAGAAGAAGAAACGCGGGTTATTGGGAGCATGAAAACTAGTATTGCTCATTTCAAGAGTATTTTGAAGGAAGACAAAAATGATGACAATGATGACAATGGTGAAGACTTTGATGATAAGCCTTTTAATGCAAGTGAAGTAAAAAATAATGATAACGGTCAAGACTTTGATGATATGCCGTTTAGCGCAAATGAAGATCCATTACAAAGCACACCGGTTCAACATCAGGAACAAACCTTGAGGTGTGAAGGTCAGCATGAAGTCAAGAAAAGCACAATGTATGATCGAATGAAAGCTGCACCTCGAAGAAGGATTAAGAGTATGGCCAAGAGAACTCCATTTACAACAGAGGGTAGAAGAAAGAAATGAGTACTTCAATATGTTGTAGTTATATTTTTATGTTGATAACCTTAAAAAGATGTTACAATTGTACATGGCTAGGATAATAAAACTTTTGATGTTGATGTACAAACATTTACTTTTTTGCACTTTTTTGAAGTTATTTGGATTGTATGAAGGTGTTTTAATTACATTGATTTGTGATTGTGATGTTTGTGTGCATAAAATAAGTGTTAGGCAGGTTTGTGAATTTAGATGGGCAAGCATCTTCAATTTTTGTGTTAGGCAGGTTTGTATATTGAATAAAATTCAACTTTTGTGCATAAAATAAAATCATGCTGCAGAAACGAAAGTGGTAGCAAGGACGATATAAATGGGTAGTTTGAGATAACTTTATGGACAACGAGGGCATCTTTCAATCAACATCGGCGCTTTGGACTCCACACTTTATTGTTAAACATTTATATTGAATTAAATTCATGAATTAAGTTTTAATAAGACATTTACATTGTACTTCATCCCCAAGAAAACGTTTATGTTTGAAGTCATGGTGCAGAGAATTAAGTGGTAGCTAAGGCAGTATAAGTGGATAGTTTACACTAACTTTCGGCACGAAGAGGACATCTTTCAATGAACAACTTATTTTTGAACTCCAGACTAACTATCCACCAAATATATTGAATTAAATTCATGAATTAAGTTTTAATAAGACATTTACATTGCAGTCCATCCCTAAGAAAACGTTTATGTTTGAAGTCATGATGTAGAGAATTAAGTGGTAGTGAAGGCATTATAAGTGGGTAGTTTAGACTAACTTTCGGCACGTAGAGGACATCTTTCAATGAACAACTTATTTTTGAACTCCAGACCTTGTTATCCACCAAATATATTGAATAAAATTCATTAAATAAGTTTTAATGAGACATTTACATTGTAGTTCATCCCCAAGAAAACGTATATGTTTGAATTCATGGTGCACAAATTTTAGTGGTAGCAGAAGCATTCTAAGTGGGTAGTTGTAGCTAAGTTCTTGCACGAAAACGCCATGTTTCAATCAGACTTATTTTGAAATGTATATTTTTAGTGAAAAAATAAAACCCTGTAAATAGCACCTTAAAAACACATTATGAAAAACAATTCTTGGACATTGTGCAACAAATATCGTACACAAATAATAGTCAGTGTTGTATTAAACCATGTCAAAATCATTACGAAATCTAACACAATCATCATTGTAATGTTCAAATTGCATTACTAATAAATATTAATAATACATTTATTTCATCAAAATGTAATACATGAACTGTATATATTGCAAGAGTTCTTTTTCGCCTCACATTATGAGGATCACAAACATAGTTCTTCCTAATGTCTTGAAGTTCCTCCAGCAAACAAATAATTGCACACAAAATTAATCATATGACCAAGTTCAATAAAAGTTGTATAACTACCCAAAAAATGATGAAATGATGGAACATACCCCAAAAATTGGTCCATTTCCAAAAGTCCATCACCTAAAGGTGTGTATAAGTACATGGTGACAAGTCAACATTATCATTATTGTAGTGTGCAAATGTCAATAAGGACATGAATCCCGATTGTGAAACTTGAGATTCAAACATCTGTTGACTTCCAAGGTCCTCAACATTATGGATGTTTGTAACATGACAATCAGTTCTTTCCTGCAATAAAAGTATTAGCGAAGGATTATAAGCATACAGTATTAGTAAAAAACATAAAATGACAAATTTGTGTATCACTCACACTATAATTCGTTGTATGTTTATTTTTAGCACCATGCGACTTTTTCTTCTTTGTTAATTTTTCAAGTGTTGATTGCATTCTCTTTGTTCGTGGTCGCCCTTTGCGTTTGACAGAGACANGACTGCGAACAACCAAGCCATCAACTTCACAAGGTGGTCGACCTTCTTCACTAGAAAGGGGATTTCCATGGATGTCAAATCCATCATCGTTGACCAACATCAATGTCGGTGATGTTCTTACCCCTAAACTTCTTCCTATATAGTTCAACTCGGAAAGCAACTTCTTCGAAGCAGTCTCAGAATGACATGCCTCCTCCGCGATGTCATAGAAACATTTACACAAAGTTTGGTATCTCTGCATCTTAGGTTCTTGAGTGTGGTTGCTGTAAGATGTTGTTATCAAAGTGTGCTTCTACGTACATTTCTGCTCCAACGGCGTAAAACATATTTTGTTGGTACATTACGCACATCTTCCTGACCTAGGACCAATAAGCAATGTCGACACAAGATTCCTCTAAACTCAAAAAGTTTGCAACTGCAATGAATGTTGGTTGAGAGAGAATCATAATCAACAACATAAAATTTTGAACCACATTGCCCCTCCCAAATGAACTCTTCTTTGACATTGTATGTAGTCCTACAACCTTCTGTGGACATATTCTTAATGAAGCAATTCATCCTTGATCTGAATTCCTTTTGAACTTCCACAAATTTAGCCTGTGTGTACTCCATTTGATATTGTCTTTCAATAAGAGATTGAGATCCACATGG
>NW_014542367.1:13110-19817 GCF_000741045.1 Vigna radiata var. radiata | reverse complement strand
TAATATCGAATGACCATTATGATTAACTCCAACGAATGGAGCAAACGGCATGTCATATTTGTTTGTTAGGTAGGTTGTGTCGAATGAGACGACATCACCAAAATCTACACAAGCTGCACGACTGCGTGCATCAGCCCAAAACACACTACAAATTCTGTTATGCTCGTCCCTTTCGATCTCATAGAAGAATTCGTTGTTCAATTCTCTCATTCTTGAAAAGTATTTTAGAAGTGCTTGTCCATCTCCATCCTTACAAAAACTCCTTCATTGCTGCCCAATATAATTTCTTGCGTCACGTTCAATGAACTGTATGTTTTCATATCCACCAGCATCATTAACCAGTGATATGAAGCTTTTGTTAATGCGCACACTAGCATCATCATTCATGGTAAGAGTGTGCTTCGAATGCATATTTATTTTTCGATTACCACGAATAAGATTTGAGTTCTTCGGACACATGTCATGGTTGTGTTCGGTGACAACTGTCCCTACATACCATCTTCCTTCTTTAAGAGAAACTGTGATTCCAGCAGGGCATTCGTTTCTTTGACTGGGCTGAGTTTTGAACTCTGGAGAAATGGAAGAAATGTACTTCCCTTGCCGAGAACACACTAATTTCATGAACGTCAATTGATTGTTGTTATTTTTCTTTGAGCTCCTTATCCGAACAGCAAAACCACAACTAACGACATAGTCTCTATAAAAACTTTTCACCTGTTCTATTGTGTCGAAATACATCTACAGTTTTGGGACATTATTGTCCATATTATCCACGTCATCAGTGTTGACCTCACAAGAAGGAACTCCTTCCAACTCCACTGCTTCCAACTCAACTACTTCCATGTCAAGTGGTTCCATATTTTGTAACATGGACATGAAAATCGTAATATCCAACTGCATAATGTCATGTATGTGTAAGTTACTGAATATTTAAATAGAAAAAAAAATGACAAGGGTTTTATTTAATATTGTCGTATATGAACACTCATGTGTAATTGACAATCGTAATCAAAATCACTAAACATCTTACTTGAACAATGAAAAAAATAAAATAAAATCACAAATAATGACAAAATTTCTATGACTATTTTACACTATTTAATCTTTATGGAAAATCAGAAATGTCAATTTATTATATTATTGGAAGTGTATCTCTTGAATCCTTATGCAAATGTTCTTCAATGGATAATAATCTTAATATGTGAATTACAAATTTATGTTTACAACAGAAAATTTTAATTAAAAAAAACAAAAATGAAAGTAGAAAGACCTTACCAATTACAAACGAGTATTAAGCGAACTTGAAATAAATGTTGTATGAGATGGTAGGAAGTTCGAACTGCCAAGTTGCTTCCTATTGAATGCACTTCATTAACTGCCAAGTTGCTTCCTATTGAATGCACTTCATTAACTTCCCAACCACGGACCTCCAAGTTCCTTTCGTCGTCCACAATGAGAGTTGGAAGGGAAGGTCATCCTTACAATACTGGGATGAAAAATCTGATCTTGCTTTTGGTTTTGCATTTACCCGCATTAAATGCAAATAAATGCTAGCTATTGGGTTAGGCGGTGCATAAGACATTGAAAAGCATTGAATGCATGGAATAGGAAATAAAGTGTTTCACATCATTGATTAGACAACAATAATATAATATTGAAATCCTTTTTTTGAGTCTTAAACACGTAACATTGTAATAAAGACAAGGTAACACCTTTAAGACCACATAGTCATTTACAATCATTTTATTATTATTAATTTGCTCTATAAATAAACATCTAACTCTCCATCACAGACCCATTGACATTGATATTGGAAAAAAAACGTCAACTACAATAACTTGGTTTTGACTTGTTGACTTTATCCTGTAAGTTTTTTCCATCTTTGTTATTGTCCTTTCTTTCAACAATTTTAATTTTTTTATTTCCGTTTTTTCAAAGGACGTCGTTTGGAAATATGGAGGCATAGAAGGGATGTGATGTGGAGCAAAATGATCTTCAATCTTTCTTAGAGAAATGCAACTCTAATGAAACGTTGATTCTAGGACCTGCTGGAAATGTACAAGCCGCAATGTTTAACAGGCTGACAGATGAACCCCAAAGCAGCCAGGAGTTTGTTAACAAAATAGCAAAGGCAACATATGAAAGATTTTAATTCAAATCCCTAGATTTGGGCAGAAATGTTCATTAAACACCACAGTTATTGCTTTTCAACGTTATTTGAAATTTAAGCAATTCCAATCAGGTTGTTCGTGAATAATAACAACACTTTTATTGTATGTAGGACTTGTAGAACATCGCAATATGGAGAATGTGACAAAGCTTGAATGCGGAAAGTCAATGCTTCGCCTCCCATTTGTGGCATGCATTGTTAAACAGTGTAACCCAAACGGATTGGGTGACATGAAAATATCCGTTAAGGTAATAATTTACTCCACCATATAATCCATAACATTTGAACCTCTAAACTTTTCCATTTTCTATATAGCCAGGACCCCAGTGCGACAGTGTCTGCTTCTGTGCACAAAAAAGTCCTATTGCATCCCGAGTTTGGTCCGGATATAGGAGTTGGTGTTGTCTTGTTATTGCAACGTGTAAACAAACTTTAATTTATAATTATAAAATGTTACTCACAATGGATGGCCTTATTGTATTTTTCGATTAATATGTTATTCATGTTTGTCTGCATAGGTTGCTTCATTCATTCCTAATTGAAGAACTTACTATTTGAACATAACTTAAGTTCGACATAAAGAGCAAATATTTGTACACCAATATGTAGGTGTTCAAAGCAGACATAGGACCTCCGACTGAAGAACTAGTGAGGGCTTTCTCCAAACCTCACGTTGCATGCGATCCATGTGGCGAATCCAACAAGGAAAAGCAAGATGTTGGTCCATCAGAAATGCCAACTACATCGGCCTTCAATAATGCAGACACAACTCCAATGGAAGATTAATGACGGGTTCAACAAAAGTGCTATTTACTTATTGTTTTCACTAGTCACCATTATTAGTAGTAATATTCAGTCATGTATTGAATTTCGTATTTTCAATATCAGTGCTATGTTTCTTTTTTCAGCAAACCATTTCATATAGCTTCATTATGTCTGTGATGGTATTGCACTTTTTTGTTATAGTNAAATGAATGAATTAATGTTGGTGAGTTACTNTGGGTGGTTGATACTGTAAACCAAACAACATTAATTACACAAGAAAGTTATAGACATTGTTGGTGGACCACAACCATAAAATTTAATTCCATCTACTGCCATCCTTCACTATAAATTACTTGTTTGTGTGACATACACTACGAAGTTATACTCATTGGTTTTAAACATCCACGAATGGATCCATGGGAGGAAATTTTTCTTAACGACCCTCAATTCAAAGCATGTTTAGATCGATGGAACGAAATGGAAAAAATAGAGGAAGAGAAAACGTCCTCCACCAAAATCTTCATTACACCAAAGCCACTAGTAGACAACAACAAAATCCAGGAAATACTTGACAAACTTGTGCGTCCTTCCCACGAAATTGCTGTGAAGGATATTGACGTCAAAGATTTTGCAAAAGACAATCAAACCAAGGAAACAACAAACGCGAAGAACTACTCATCCAAACCCACAAAGACATGCATTGATCGAAATTCACCTTGAGGGAAGGAATTATATATTTTATTTACGCTACTAATGTTTTCTTTCCTTCATGTACTATTGTGCAACACCTCATATTATAATTTCCTCAAATTAGTTCATTAATATATCTATGTAATTTGACTTCCTTTAATATACTTTGTTATTATGTATCATTCACGTAATTGTTAAAAAAAAATCATGCAGGAAGGAAAGGGTAGCAAAGGGATGATAAGTGGGAAGTTTTAACTTAGTTTTGGCACGAACACGGGCTCTTTGAATCTGGCATATGTTTGTTTAAAAAATCATAATGTATTGTTAAGCAATTAAATTGAATATGATTAATTCTGTATCACGTACTAAAACATTTATATCGAACTACATCCCTGATGAAAAGTTTTTGTTTAAATTGATGGGGCATGATAGAAAGGGGTAGCAAAGGCATTATAATTGGGTAGTTTAGACTAACTTTTTTCACGAAGAGGGCATATTTGAATCAAACATTTCTTTTTAAAATGCATACTTTATTGTTAACAAATTGAATGGAATAAAATTCAATAAGTATCATTTAGTAACACAATTATATGTAATTGCACCGGCATGGAAACGTTTTTGTTTCAATTCATGGTGCTGGAAATGAAGGGGTAGCATAGGTATTATAAGTGGGTAGTTTGGGCTTAATTTTGGCACGAACACGACCTATTTTAGTCAGCCATATGTTTTGAAAATCCATACTTTATTGTTGAGAATTTATATTGACTATAATTCATTAGATATCACTTAATAAAACATTTATATCGAATTCAATCCCTAAGGAAACATTTTTGTTTAAATTTATGGTGTATGAAAAAAAGTGGTAGGAAGGGCATAAAACGTGGGTAGTTTATGCTAACTTCCTACACCAAGTTGTTATGTTTCAATTTGGCAATTGATTTTCAATCGCATTTCTCTTGTCAAAAAGTAAGACCCTGTAAATGTGCAACAAAGATAATAGACAAAAAAAGCTCACTGTTGAATTCGACCATGTCAAAGTGTTTACCAAATGTAAGACAAGACATCAGTGTTATGTTCAAATTACATTAGTGCTAAATGTTAACAATACATTTCTATTTAACAAGTCTAATATATTAACTATAAAAATTGCAAGACTTGATTTCGCCGCACATAGTCAGGATCCAATATCCACTGAGATACATACTTCTCCCTAATCTCTTGCAGTTCCTCCTGCTAACACATAATTGAACAGTATTATATTAGGAAAATGATACTTGATTAAAAGTTATAAAGAACTAAAAATGTACATAACTTACACTACTGTAATTGGGCATTGTTTTGCCGTCGTATCTTTGCACACCGTCCCACAACTCCATGAATTTCAAAACATATACTCCACAATCATATCTACATTAAACAAAGTGCAGTATTGAAATGATAATACTGTACTCCTATCAAACTAAGAGTTATGATAATTTTAGTCATCCACTTTAATACTTATGAATTTGGTTGGATTGGAGTATGCACATGTTGGACAAATAAGGACAATTTGTTTTCTTCATAACGATTGAACAAATGCTCAAAAAATATTTCAAGATTATGGGCCTGCAAAACAACAATCTTAAATTTAAATTCAAAATCAAGCAAAACTTATTCTAATACATGATACAAATCGATTACAACACTTACCATTACAGTGTCAATCCTTTTACGCTCTTTCCTATTATGGCCAACTGAGTCCAGTGCAAACATTTCCATCGTTGGAATCTTCACGACGTAGCACCACCAATGCCCGTCATGGATTATGGGGGCAAACAATTAAAAACAAACAATTATGTCAAAACTTGGGCAATAAATAATCACTCATAAGTTAAAGTACATTGTTTGACATTTAATAACACTAACAAAATCAGCCTTAACGATGTCATCAAACCCAATGATATTGGCTTGGAAGAAGTTGGCGTAGTCATTCAACGTCCAAACTTGTCGATGCAACTTTCTCTTCTTTGAGTCCTGTAGAACTTGGGTCTGCAAGAAAAACAATTATTTAACTTTCATATGTAATTTATGTACAACATTTACAACATGAAATGGAGGAAGATTTCAACCTACCGCATATAATGGACTCAAACATATCCTTTTCACTACTCTTGTGGACCTCTTTTCAAAGAACATGAAGACACTTGTTGCAAAAAGCATCCCGTACAAATAATAAAATTCATAATTATTCATCATGTATCAAACCATTACAAAAATGACCACAACAATTCTCATTTTTACCATGTTGTCCACTTGTTTCTGAGGTCCTAAGAAATAACACTCGCGGGTCCCAAACACTTGACCGTAGATCTCAGACACAACCCTACCAACAAACATGGCAAATTTAATCATGTCTCAGCATCTAACTCAAATAATTCAAACTAATTTATAACAACTATTAAAGGACATTACCACCAAGGAGCCCTAAAAGGAGTAACCAAGTTGTACAAGTGTTTGGGATTGATTTGTAATAAAGGGACATCCTGATGCGGGTGCACTGTTGGAAGGACGGCTAAAAGAGGAGGTCCAACATCGTTAACATCCTCAAAGTCCTCAACGTCCTCAACATCGTGAACGTCATGGACGTCCTCAACACCATGCATATCAGCTTCGTCTTCATCCAAACAACCTTCCCCGAAACGTGTTTCACCACCAACATCAGCTCGAGCACCAACATCAGCTGCACCACCAACATCAGGTTTACGACCAACATCACCAGCATATGCTTCACCCTGAGCAGCTCCACCAAAATCTGAATGTTGTTGTCTTCTATTCCTGACATCAGCAACCACATGAGCCAAATCGGTTAGCTCCTTATTCATTTCAATCAATATGCTTTGGTTGTGTTGTGCTTTCTGCATCAGTTCTTCCCAACTCAGACCACTGTCATTTGCACCATGTTCTGGTACTGGCTCTTCATCCAAATTAAGTGCTACACGAATCACTGGATTGTCATGGTCCTCCGTGCGCAACAACCATTGCCAACATATCTATCAACATCCAAATATAAATAATCAATCATGACAATAAACAAAACCATGTA
>NW_014542367.1:4618-12045 GCF_000741045.1 Vigna radiata var. radiata | reverse complement strand
CACTGAAAACTGTATGCACAAGTAAGGTTAACTTAAGGTTAAATTCAACAAAAGTAAGATTGAGCTCTTCGGAAAAGAAAAGAACATAAAAATAGAACTGCAACAGTTTCATGATCAAAAAGATCAAAAAGACACAGCACAATAAAACATATAAACAATGTATTCAATTTTAAAAATATAGTGATATGGAAATATAAATATCTGTCGATCACAGAATTCAAGATAACTGAAAGAAATGTTTGTACAACCGTGTTTCAGAGGAACAATTGGGAGATTCAGTGTTTCATGTGAGATTTTGGTTATTTGAAGTGTGTTTCTAGAATGGCTTTTGAGTCCTGTTAGTTTGTCACTGGTTTTTGAAGGGGCTTTAGGTCTATTTTCTGTGTTTGTTAACTTGGTTTTGTCTTGTGCTCTAGTTAAGTTTAATAAATATGTGGATATCTTGCTTGGATTACTGGAAAAGGATGAAGCTACTGAATATTCAAAGAAAAAGAGGAATAGAGAAGGGATCTGGAAACAAAGGAAGAGGAAACCAGAGTCTGGAATAAGGTTGAAGGAAAGGAATTGAAGACAAGATCAGAAAGGATAATTACACAACAATAGTGACAAAAGGAATCTACTGGAAAGAAACAAAAAGAGGAATGGAGGAATTTTCTAGATCTACGAAGGTAAGTTTTTTCTATATTAGCTGTTTGGTCTTACTTGTCTTATGAATCAATGTTTCCTACAGGCTTTTTAATCATTGTTTCAATCCTCTTCATCCTATTGTTATTTGCTCTGTTGTATACCCATAAGGTTCAGTTATGTTAACTGTATTATGTTTGAATAATGCTCCGCTGTGGTTGAAATTTTCAGACATATTAAATAACTTTGTTGGTAAGTATTCCTGTTTTAATACGCATTTCTTTCGGATATCTCTACCTTTTGTGGCTTATGTTATAAGAATTTTTATTGTATATAAAGTTGTTATTCTAATTATCCTAAACTCTAATTTAGATTTCAAAAAGAGAATTAATTATTGCTTAAGCCTAATGGAAATAAAGTCGACTATTATGGGCAAGTGACTATTTTGCAATCTTCTTTCTTATATGGACTATTCTGCAATCTTCTTTCTCAAAAGGGAAACGCGTAAATGATACCAACACAGGACAACCTTAGCTATAATGTTTGAAGAGGGCTACTTTGAACAATGCTTCTGGGCAAGTGACTAGACTAGTAATTAATCAAGACAATATCACATACTTGAACAATGTTTCTCAAATGTGTAGGGTTCAACCGTTCCAAGCACACAAGTTCATCTCAGAGAAAGCAGCCAACAATAATAGAAGATATGATCAACCAATTATGTCTCCCCAATCTTAGACAATCAACCAACAATTTCGACGATAGACACACAATGGACTATCTCAATAATCCAAACTTAGCATTCAGCAAGCCATTACAACCAAGGTTCGAAAGTATCCTAAGGTTCGAAACTGTCCCATATACAAAAAAAAAATCGAAAATAGACCTACCTCGCCAAGGTAGGGTTAGACGGCCACGGTGGCAGAGCACAAAGGTCGTCGACAGTGGAAACGACACGACTGACGTTGGAAGAGACGCGAAGAATGACCGACGGCGCCGCCTCTTGGTGGACCTCCGGTGACTGTTCAACGGCGAACGACGGTGGAGTCGTCAAGGGGGTTTGGTCGTTGATCGGTGCCGGAGCTTTGATCGGTGCCGAAGCTTTGATCGGTGGCCGTTGCACGGCGAACGGCGGCGACCGACGGTGTGGCAAGGTCGCGGAGCTTTGATAGTTCAGAGGGAGACTTTCTCTCTCTAGGGTTTCTTTCAAATTCTGAAATTTGAAAATGAAATCTCAATTCAAAATGAAAGCAAGCTCTGTCAGACACTGCTAATCCACGTCATTTTAAATTTTTTTTATTTCATTTAAGGCTGACCAATCAGAGCGTGACACGTCATTGGTGTCAAAAATTGGTCATGGAGAGGTTGTCAAAGTATCATTTTCCTATACTAAATCACCCCTCTGCAAAGTAAATATCAACGTTCTCAAATCAACCAAAAGAGCACTCTCCCAGGAAGGAAGAGAAAACCACCCTCATGTACAAACCACCCTGACACCAAAAACCAAGCATACCAAACCTTTCTACTAACCCCTGGGATGTCCCACCTCTTTCCGAGAAGGAAGAGAAAACCTAACCTAACACTTCAACCCACTCTAGAAGAGAGTGAATCAATGTCTTCCAAAACTAGCAACAGTCCTACCCTATAAACTCACAGGAAGTTGGTTCAACAATATATCACATATATCCAAAACATACTCATCAACAATAATTAATTAAGGTCCTCAACCCGTGAACCCCATGCATGCATTCGTATAATTTCCAGATAAGTAGGATTACAACACACAATATAAAAGAAAACATCCCGATCCCATCATTCACCAAAATATGAAGTGGAACCAATAAGAAGGGTACTAGCAAATATTTAAGGTTGAATAATAACAACGTTTGTGGGGCTTTGGCAGAATTAAAACTATTAATTTATCAAGAAAATGAAAGGAGTAAGAGAATGGAAAAGGGGCCAAGCAAAAGATGAAGTCATCATTGAGACCACCAAAAAGCAAGTTGACTGAATTGAAACATGGAATTATTTTTAAGGTGTTCCTTACATGACATCTGAAACACACAAATAGACTACACGGTATGTAGAAATCAAACACCAATTAAGGATAAATATCAATTAATAGAAATAACTGCTCTAACAAACGTAGAGTATAAAGTCCAGCCATCTTATTGAAAGAGATGTCAACAACTATACTTTTCACTGTGCATTTCAAAAGCCGGACCTAGGGCCCATCATCCAATGATCCAAACAAAAGGTAAGTCTAACAAAGAAGATGAGATATCCTTTCACAATAGAACATTAAACACCGCTTCTAATAAGGTCAATCAAAGAAAATGACTAATTCAATGTAAAAGCCAATAATAAAATTATAGCATATTAAAAGAAAATTGTGTTTAACAACATGTGCCCGTATATCTTGTATCTCTTTTACTTGGTATTCAGGCTCATCTACACTTTGAAGTAAGGAAGATAGGTTTTTAGTGGAACAGAATCGAATGGTAAGACCTGTAGGAGATCCACAAAGGTAAAACACTCATTTTCAATCACCTCGGTCATGGTATAAAAATAATTAAATCACCTAGTGTGCAAAAAATGCTTTTAAATTTAAGTGCAATGAAGGTTAAAAGAATTTGTAAATTTGATATTCAAGCCTTCTCCTAATGGATTAAAAGAATTTGTAAATTTAAGTGAAATGAAGGTTAAAAGAATCTTTAACTCTATTTTTATGTTTTCCATAATGAAATTTTTTCTCACAAACATTTTCTTAAACACTTAGGACACATGCTCACTCTACCTTCCCGTGCTGTTAATTTAAAAATCGGTTTGGCTTTAAGTATAAGATAAACACTGACATCATACTCTACACAATTCTAAACAATTTTTTTTTATAATTAACTAAAAATTAATTATAAATCATGTAATTCTGCAAGTAATGTCTAATAATACCCCTTCATAGTGAAAAGGTTTAATCTTTATATACTCCGATTTATCTCTCCATTGGCTGCTTACCAAAAACAGAAATGGTGGAGGCTACAACGGTAAGAGGCTACTGTGGAGAGGCTACAGCGGCAACAAGAGTTGTTGGACAAAGAAGTGGAAGCAGCAGTGTCGGTTGTCGGAGGAATAAGCGGCAGCAACAGAGGCGACACAAATTTTGTGAGGCGCAAATGGAGGCACCGTGAAAATGGATGCAACGAGAGAAATGGATGCAACACATAGCCTTAGAGTGACAGAAATTGAGGCATCGTGGAGTCCTTGCAAGAAGCACCGGCGTAGGGAGGCACAGAGCAAAAAAATGGCGAGGCGGAGGCAGGCAATGACGAGAGAAATCATGTGCGAGAGAGAAAAAGAAAACAATAACTTCGTTTTCAGATTTTAACCTAAGGGATATTACCTCAATTAACCCATTAACCGGTGCCTAAAGCTCTTAACTGCACTGGTTACACAACAAACCGGTGCCTATACAATTTAAAATTCACATTATCTGCCTCGATTTACAGAAAATCGGTGCCTAAAGCTCTTGGATAGTAGCGCATACAGTTGCGGAGATAGGAAGGCTGGCTGGCCATTATGCCTCGTTTCTGTGCTAAACCAAGGTAGTATCCCCTCGTTCCTGATTTTTTGGCAGACAATTATGCTTCGGTTAGGCATGTACCCGAAATAGTAATATGCTACGGTTCTGTGCTGAACTGAGGTAATAATTTTTTATCAGAGCTAATTTTGTAATTGGCTGGTGAAGTGACGTGACTTTTATGCTTTGATTGTCCTTCTATCTGAGGCAGTAACAGCTATAGACATCGATTCGTGAATAACCGAGACATATAACCATTCGGTATTTACAAAACTGTCACTGCGCTTTTATACGTTTTGGTTTTAGTAAAATCGAGGCGTATATAATGCGTTAAAAAGACTTTCTTTTACTAGTGGAAGAACCAAACTTAGGATAGAAAACATTAGTCTAGAAATACCTCAACCTAAGATAGGATAAAACAGGTGAAAACACACCTCAACAACCTTAGTTCAAAATCCCAAACTAGAAAACCAACTCTCTAGTTAGACACTAGGATAGAAAAACCCTAGAATAGAAGAAAATAACTCTGAAGAAACTTAAAGACATAAGTCAGGACAAGAAGAACACAAATCCAAAAGACAATGAAATCACAACTTCACAAAATTAAGAGAAGAAACGTAGGAGAAAACACAAATATAAAACTTAGATGATAAACACTAAAAACATAGAACCAAAACCACAAACAAACAAAAATTAGAACCTGAACCCAAAGCATAAAAATCATAGAAAAACACTTAGGTCCTAGAAAATAGAAAAACACTTAGGTTAGAACAACATACACATGACTTGACGATGTCTTGTCTAAAGACATTTGAGAGATAATTGAGCTAAACGTTCAATGTTTAAAATACCTGAAGTAGGTATTTGGCTTCTCTCGAAAACAGAAACAGGTCGAGACGATGTCTACGACTAAAAGACATAATTGTTAAAAGACATAAAAATGCCTAAGCAAGCTAAACACCATCTGTCTACAAAGAGAAAGAAGGAAAAGAAGCATTTACTTGAATCAAGATGATACCATAAGCAAAATAGACACGTCATCTTGTGATGAAGTATCTATACAATTGTTATCTTCAAATTAAAAGAACTTACTTGTAAAATGCTACCTAACGGTAGGAAATCTAAAGACACTTTGTTGTTCTTGTTAGAAATAAAGAAGCTTGTTTCTCAACACCAAGAAGGGGAGGTGAATTAGTGATTTATAAAAACGCACACTTTTCAAATATTTTTGCAGAATTAGAATGATCTATAAAACTTTCTTGCGTTGTAAGTAAAGTATGTATGCAATGAAATGTAAAGAGATAGAGAAAGAAGAGCAAACACAATTTTTATCTTGGTTCGGCGTCTATTGCATGATCATAATTTATTATTATGTTGCTTTAAGACCATGAATTTGTGTGTAGGTTATATCTTCTGAATTGGTAGAATTTGCTAGTCATATTATGATTTATATATCACATAAATCATTATGTTTTAGATGAAAGAATATTAGGTCTTAGCCTTAATATGTGCTGCAATGTATGATGAAAATGGAAAAATTAAAGGTATGTATGATGTTGGTTTATGTGCTCTTAATTTGATCAAACTTGGTGTGACTAATTACTTGAAAAATGTTCGGATGAATCAAAATGCATTATCATGAGCATTATGTACCTACACTAGGTTGATAGAAAAGGTAATTTTTGTACAACCTAGCATGTTTAACATTGTTTGGTCTCTGTTTAAGTTAATTAAGACTTTCCTAGATTATGGGTGGCTGATGTGTAATTATATCTAACATATGGGTGTGTTTAAAGTGGAATTAAACTCTATTTGAACTGAAAAAGGATGTTGGGATGATGATTCGTAGTTGTTTATACTACTAGATATTATTAAGTCATATTGGCCATTTTACAACACTTATCACTAATTCTGGTTACTGGCTGCTAAGGAATGACATGTGAATATACGTAGTTTGGGTCAGGATACTATTTCTCAGGTTATATGATGTGCTAATAATATTTTAGATGTTATTTTCTAGTATGGTTGTTATGATTCATTATTGTTTAGATGAATGACAAATTTGAAGACTTTGTTTAATATTGTTTATCCATTATAAATGTTAATACTATTGTGTGCACGATCATAAGTTTCTTGGATATATTCCTTGATGTTGCGTAGATGATGTGGTGATACATGTGTATTGTTTGAACAATGCATGTACTATAATATTGTTTGATTTCATTAGCTACAGTGGTATGGTCATTGATTGAAGATATTCATTGTTGTTAGGACAAATTATTGTTTCTAGGGGTTATTGTTTACTGTTGGGTGGTTGTTATTCGTGAAATTTCCAAATGATAGGTGATTTACGGGATTGAAACTCAAGGGATGAGATGTTAGTGTAATTGATTTTCGTGACAATTACCTAGTATTAGTGTGAATGTCACGTTGTAGTTACTAACCTTGAGGTGTTGTGGTGGTTGTGTCATTAGTTATGTCTTCTTGCTATACTTCATTAATACGAGGTTGTACCTTTCCTCTTTCAAGGGGTAGAAAGGTGGATCTCTTCTTCTTTGAGAGATAGCGGAAGAAGTGAGTCTCTTTGTCCATGATGGGAAGCAAAAGGAATTGAGATTCAAGTGTTGTTCTTTCCTCTTGAGAAGGGTAGAAAGGGATAGATGTGTCACCCATAGGGTTCCAGCTCATGCTGAGTCTAGTGTTGATGTGAGCAACTTAGAGTTTTTACTCATAATGATTGGTATTAACACTAATTACCTTTAATGGACAAGTTGTATAGAGTTAATGGGTTGAGTATGATTCCTTTAATAAAATGTATAATTTGTTATTGTATTACTTGTTATAATCTTATTATGTATTAATGTATTGATATATAAGGAAGTAGGTTGATTAGAGTTTGTTCAACTTTATAAGCATTTTCTTAAAAAGAAAATAATTCTCACAAATATATATAAATATATACAATCTTTTAAGTATTATTTTTATAAGTCACTTAATTTAATTAAGTATTTTTTTAACAAGATGAACATAAATATACTTTCTTTTGTATATAAGATTTAGTTTTTCTCAGTTTGTAGAAACAAATCATGTTCTTTCTCTTAATTAAAAGGTCAGAAATTATGTTATTGTGTTCTCGTAAGCTAGTATTGTTGATAACAAAAATTCCAACAAGATTATATATATATATATATATATATATATATATATATATATATATATATATATATAT
>NW_014542367.1:0-4538 GCF_000741045.1 Vigna radiata var. radiata | reverse complement strand
TATATATATATATATATATATATATATATATATATATATATATATATATATATATATATTAGATAAGTGATGATTAACTATATTTTTAAATATCATTAGAGGACAACGAATATGAAAACCTTGTAAAGAATATAAATTTGTCACCGTACTTATTTTTAGATCTGATATCAGATAACGAATGTCGAACATTTTCATTGAAAACACTCTTTGTACGAGTGAGATAAATTCAAACAATTAATTTTCAATAATTTTACATAGAATAGATTTTAGGTTGAATTAAATTTACATCAAGTTAACAATAGCGTGTTCCTCTCAATTAATTTATAATGGCTAGTAAATGAATCTATCTATATTTAAAACATATTCTATAAAAGGTAAAAGATATTGAAACACCTGTCTTTTACAGATACATTACTAAATTAATGACTTTTATTAAAGGGTGTGACCAGTACATGAGACAACACCGCTTTTAAAATATAAAAATCTCATGCATTAATTAATGAGTCTAACATTATATTAACCTAAGTAAATAATATATTAAAAAGAGTAATCACTACCACTCTTCCTTTTATATTAAGAAATATATCTACTACATAGTTCCTATATAAGATTATTTCACTCATAAATTCCAATCAATGTTTTCAAAATATTTATTTAATCAACCATAAATTATAATATACTTTTACGAATAAAATTTTATTGAAAAATAATATCTATGATATAATTCCTACATAATACTATTTCACTATAAATTTTAATAAATGTTTATAAAAAAAGTTAAACTAATCAATTATAAATTATATAGAGTTAAATATATTTTGACCTTTAAAATTAAGAACAATGTAAATTTAATCATTTTAATAAATTTTATTAAATTTATTTGAGGATTAAAAAAAATCAATTAACATTAAAAAAAATTATGTTAAATAATATAAACAATTTAAATATTATCATGAGTATGAAATATTAAATAGATTTAACAAAGTTTAATTAAAATAATTGAATTTACATGTTTTTAAGTTGAAAAATTAAATTAAATCAAAATTTTAAAGAAAGATTAATTTTAATTTTCATTCTATTAATAAAAAAACATACTTATCTCTAAATTATATTAATTTTTTGAGAAATAAAATTCAGCAATCTTTAAATGTAGCATTTTGTCTAAAGCATATCCAATTTCAAAGCCCACATCAGCACACTGTTTCTTCTTCATGAAACCATCCTCAATGCCCCTTGATTATTTTCTCCTCAACCACACACTATAAAATCCCCACAAACAAACATCTTCATACTTGTATCATCACAATGAGCAACAATCCAACGCCAATCGCTAACTCAGACTCCGTTTCCTCCGACGACCACCACATTGGATCCTCCTCCCAACGCACTCCACCACCGCCTCTACCACCACCACCACCACCACCACCAACCGCCTCCACCAATCAACATGTCACAAACCCATCTTCAAGTAAGCCACGTGGCAGACCCATAGGTTCCAAGAACAAGCCAAAGCCCATCCCTCTGCCAGTGCCCCTACCAACTGAGCCCTCCGTAAAGGTTGTGGTTGTCACTGTGGATCCAAACAGGGACATCATGGAGTGCATCCTTGATATTGCTCACCAAGACCATGTCAGCCTCTCCATCGTCAGTGCCATCGGCATGATCAATAGCGTAACCCTTCGCAACTCAACCCATGGAGCCCCATCCCTCGTGCTCCATGGCCCATTCAAATTACTCTCCCTCACTGGCTCCTACTTATACAGAAACGAATACACCCTTCACCTTGGAGCCACTCCTCCCCGTCCCTTATCCTTTGGAATCAACTTCTCCGCCTCTAACGGCGAAATCTTTACCGGCATTATCGCCGCCAGAGTCGTCGCCGGCGAGGGCGTCAGCTTGACAGTTTCCACCTTCAAGAGTCCTGATATTTTAAAGTACGCTGCTGAAAGTAAAGAAGGGGATGACAATAACAGCGACAATGATAACAACAACCCTAATGATCTTACAGAGGGTGGCGACGACCAACGTTCAATATAATCAGTTGTAGAGCTCGAGGGTGATGAATGATGTGAAAGTGAGTACAGGGAAACAACGACACAACAAATAACTTAGAAAGATGTCTGAATATATGTAATGTTCAACTTTTTTTTTTCTGGTCGTTCGTTTTGTTTTGTTTAGCTTTAGTTATTATATATATATATATATATATATATATATATTAAAATCATATTTTGACATCAATTTTTTGATATCATTTTGACAAAGCACATGTGTCAAAATGTAGTTGGACGATTTCAAATTAAAAAAAAAAAAAAAAACTTTAGTTTTTCTCTTCCAAATATATTCTTATCTCAGCTTTTTTTAATTTGAAATCGTCCACACGTGTGCAGTGTTAAAATGATGTAAAATATTGGTATCAAAATATCATTTTCTATATATATAATGTGTCGTTGGAGTGGAATAAGAGGTGAAGTTCTCCATATAGTTTTATTTGCTTCTTTAAGTGGAAAGCTATCATGTGTGAAGAGGGATGCTTGTTCAATCAATATATCAATGAATTACTTCAATTAATAATGGTTGTGTTTACTCTTTGTTTTAATGTTGAGGAATAGTTACAACCCCTATACACTTCTTTTAGAATATAAAATATTGTGCATTTAATTAAATAATTTAATTCTTGTTTATTTTCACGAGTTCTTTAAATTATGGTTATTTATTTCAGATTATTTTCATTAATTGAAAAGCAAGATGAATTTATTCTATTTGATACTACTTCTGATAAATCCATGTGCATCATATTCATCTACGAATTAATGATTGTATGTGCACATCATATCAAGTATCTAGAATGATCCAGCTCATTAGATACCAATGAATTGCACGTATAAAGTTTGACACCTTTGTATATCAAATTTTAACTTCTTGTTTCTAGTTTTGATGATAAAATATCGTACTATACTTCAAAAAATGTGATGCAATTATATTTAGTCGGTCTTGTTAGTAGTGGCTTTGACCCAATACAATCCAACTTTTGGAACGTTAATATGAATATCACTTACCTTCAATGTTATTCTAGGATTTTAGCTAAACTTTTTATGATTTAAATATTACTTTAGAAATAAAATTGGAAATGAAGATTTTAAAAATGAAGTAGAAATTGCTTAATAGGTCTAATTTAGAATTTCCTTAAAACTAAAAGCTTTTTGTCGGTTTTGTATCACATCGTGTGAGGGAAAGAGAGATAATCTCATGTACGTTAAAGAAAATGACATTTGGGGTGGTTAATATTTCATCTAAAAATTAAAGACGGGTATTATATATTTGATTGTTAAAATTTGTCCTTTACATGTTGAAAAAAATGATTTCATGAAAGATAAGATAAAAAATTAGAAAGGGAAGGGTTGAAAAGTGTTTTGAAAAATTTTCACAATTTTTTGTAAATATTGTTTGAAAATGTTCAGTTAGACAATTGATTTATGTATGGGAAAATGATATTTTAACATTATTTTTTGACACTATTTTGACACTGTACACGTGTCAAAATGTGATTGGACGATTTCAAATTAAAAAAGTTGAGACAGAGATATGTTTGGAAGAAAAAACCCAAAGTTTATTTTTTAATTTGAAATCGTCCAACCACATTTTGACACGTGTGCAGTGTCAAAATGATGTCAAAAAATGGTGTTAAAATTTTATTTTCCTTATGTATGTTTGAAGGATCTTTACAAACTGAGTTTTAAAGTGCCTTTGAGTTAATTTAATAGATAGATTAGAGAATGAAGAGATACTCAAAGTTTTTTAATGTTTCATCTGATAGAATAAAAACAAGTTTTCTTCGAATCACGCTCACACTTGACTAATCTTGTGTAAATATTATTTTGGATCACAACAATTTCTAACCAATATTTACAAGAATATTCTTTCAAGTCATTGTCACTCTTTACTAATCTTATTGAATAGGAAAATGTTTGTTTAACACCATCCTTTGACACAAATTTGACACTGGTCCACGTGTCAAATTTGTATTGGATGACTGTTGGTCTTTTAAAATTAATTTTTCCAAAAGCTGAGAAGGGTAGAATGGNCATTGTGATGTTATTGAATGAATGAAAATTGAATTTGGCGGTTTCATTTTTCATCTTTCACTTTCAGACTTTCGTTCTCTGACCATCGTTCTCTCCCATTCACAATCTCTCCCATTCGACTTTGCCATTGTCCCATTCGGTCATCTCCTATTGTCCCATTCTCCCATTCGTCCTCTGTCCATTACCATTGCGTCGTTCATCTGTGCATTGTGGTGGTATTGGTCATCGAAAGGCATCGAAAGGCGTCGTGTACCATTCTCCCATTCGACCTCTGTTTCAACGTAAGTTCTGTTTGGCGTTTTGGGTGTGTTTAGGGTTATCGTTCGTTTGTTGTTTTGGGTGGAACGGTAGGTTATTGTTGTTTGATGTTAGGTTTTTGTTTGTTGTGAATCCTAATGTAGAAATGATTTATTGTGCAGTTGAAATGGCGTCGGGTAACCCAAAGGTAAGTTA
>NW_014542366.1:0-1231 GCF_000741045.1 Vigna radiata var. radiata | reverse complement strand
TAGGAGCGCGTTTCATATAGCTAAACCTTCGTTTGGTTTCTAGAAGCATATCATCTTTGCATTCTAAAAAGGTTTTGAAGGACTTCTATCTAGAAACTTGGGGAAGAAGCGTCAGGAGACACTCTGGCTAAGGAAGGACAAGGTTTCCAAGCTTGTCCATTGTGACTCAACTCTCCTTCTTGGGAGCTATTCAGTTTCTTCACCTTTAGAATCTCTATAGAAGTCATTCACAAAAAAACAAGCAAATTTTCTTTTCAAAAGTTTTGATTCATACTTGTGCAAGGCTTTCAAATATTTATGAAAGCACTTTCTCTACTTCACAAGCATGAGTCACTCTAGTGTTCAAGGTAACATTAATCAATATCAAGAGAACATGGAGTTGCGAGAAGAGCTCAATAGAACCAAGGCTGAGTTGAATGAGCTGAGGCAAATGGTCGTCAATCTTACTCACAATCAGAGAGGGCACACACAAGGGGATCACTCTCATAGGCAAAACAATGATCATGACGATCATTCAAAACATAGTGATCACCATACTTACCAACCTTATGATCACTATCAACGCCCTCCTAGGCGTCATCATAACCATAGACACCATTATGTGGAACCTAAGCTTAACCTTCCCCCTTTCTATGGTCGAGATAATGTTGAAGAATACTTTGAGTGGGAGATGAAGGTTGAACAGATTTTTGAGTGCTACAACATTAATGATAGGAGGAGAGTGACCTTAACCACCTTAACCTTTCAAGGTGCAGCCCTCTATTGGTGGACATCCATCATAAGAGACCAAAAGATGCATGGTGACTACATCATTCAATACTGGAACGAGTTGAAAGCAGCCTTACACAGAAGACATGTCCCGGCTTATTATGCTAGAGAAGTCATGGACAAGCTCCATCGACTTCAACAAAGAAACATGAGTGTTGAGGAATACCGGCAAAAATTAGAATTACTCATGTTGAGAGTGGGGATAAAAGAAGAGGAGAGATTCACCATAGCTAGATTTCAGAGTGGATTAAATTATGAGATTAGAGATAAGGTAGAACTCTTACCTTACCTAGATCTAAATGACTTTGTCCAGCTATGTGTGAGAGTGGAAGAGCAGCTTAGAAGAAAAGCTTCCACAAAAAGGACTTACCCTACCACCTCTGAGTATAGGAAAGATCATAAGAGGGAGGGTAGTCCAGTGAGGAATGAAAAACTTCAAGACAAAGAAAAACAAAAAGAAAAG
>NW_014542365.1:1664689-1668622 GCF_000741045.1 Vigna radiata var. radiata | reverse complement strand
CGGTGCATTCATTTTGCTGGCAGAAACGTTCATGTGAAATATATTTCTTTATTGAATTTAGTGACATTCATTTTGCTGGGAGATATACACACGCTGATTCACTGTGATTTTGGAGTGTCACATGCTGAATCCATTTACTTTAGTAGCCTTGTTCTAGATTTCATTTTCAATGTTATGTGTTTTTAATTTACTGTTTTAAAAAAACACTGTTGAAGTTGCTAAAATGAACATTTCTCCTTTTAATTTAATATTATAATTTTCTAGCATTAAATAATATTTTCCTAACATTTCTTCTTTTAAGCTTCCACCGAGAATATTTTATATTATTTACATTGAATTGTATTTAGCTTTGCTCAATACTATTAACGCAAAATTTTTTTATAAGCTTTTCCGAATTGTTTTTGTTTATTTTATTTTTTTATTTTTTATATTTTTAGTTTACTTGTTACATTTGCATTTTTATTCTATTTTATTGTTCACGCATGTTAGCATTAAATGTTTTATTTCAATGTTTTCATTTATTTTAATATTGTTTGTTCTGTTTGATTTTGATAATTTAGTTGAGATGTTAACTTAAATTATTCGGGTTGGTTGTTAATAATATTACTTTGCTTCCCTGAGACTTTTGAGCTTTAATTGCCATACTGCTGCTTTGATTCTGCTTAATATTTAATTTGTTGTTTGCCTGCGATTAGGTACACGCTTAGTTGCCTAATCGGTGTCAATTCTTCACTTAGTTGATTAGACTGTATGGTGGATGACTGATTTTTTTTTTTTTTTTGCATTGCATTCGCTTAGTCTGTAATTTTGAAGACCGAATTAGCCTTCGCTTAGTTGGGTGATTCGTGTCGGATTTGGATTAAAGTAGTGTGTACTTGTCGTTGATCTGTGATTGGAAGCATAGTAATTGAGTTAATGTCCAACCGTTTTCATTCTGTATTTGAAACCGTTTTTACATATGTGTTTACATTTCCGTTTGCATTCGTATTTTAATTTTGTTTATCTGCATTCACACACCTTTCAACAACCCCCCCCCCACTTCGTGTTTGACCTGATTCTCGAACCACATTTGGTCCTTGAGAGACGACCTAGGAGTCACTTCCTAGTCTATACTGCATTCTTTTATGCTCATTAAATTTTGCATGGGGTGCGACCTCCATCACTAAGGCAGGGCTTGAGAGTGTCTCTACAGACACCATGAATAAATGAAGTGGACTTTCAGACCACATGAGAAAGCACAAGTCATTGTACTAGTGAACTTGATGTCGTGAAGTGTCTTACTATGAGGAAATATGCCCATTGGTAGCACGTCTTCATCCATGACTTTCAATGTGAAATTTCTCTACAGGGTTTCTCCAAGTAGTGCAGGAAATTGAGTCCTGAAAGGGTATTGCGAGAAAAAGAAAAACAAAAAAAAAGAAGGCAATCTTGAGTCACTTGTCTTTCTTGCAAATTATCAAACTCTTGCTTTTCAAAAATAAAAAAAAATGATAAATAAGAAAGTAAAAGTTGCAGTGTCAGACTTTTCCGAGGTCAAATGTTTAATAAAAAATAACAACTTGACATTTTTCTCAAGAGGTTTGTGCGCGTGTTGCTTGAAAACCTCCACACTTCACTTTCCCAAAATAAAGGATCTTCCCCAACAAACACTGTCACTGCCCTCGGTAACGAAGTAGACCTTTATACTGGGGCAGATTGACCTAACCAAAAGATTTCTTGCTTGCGCTAGTAAGGTGGTCCCCGAATCCATTGAGACAAAAAAAAACAAAAAAAAATAAATAAATAAAAACTTAAAAAAAAAAGCATTCCACTAGATTGAAAACCCGAAAGGGCAGTCTAAAAAAAACGACTCATGTTGAGGTCATCCAATCGCAAAATTAATCTTTTGAAAATAAAGCAATCAGAGTTCAAAATGATGTGTGGCCTTCTTGTCTTTACCTAAAAGCAAAAATATATCCATTGTCACCCTGTTTGAGCCAAAAACAAATTCTTTTTTCAAATTCATCCCCAAGCAAGGGTTGTCATAAGGAAGGAGTCGACTCATGATGCAAATTAAGAGCACTCAATGATCAAACGAAGAGAATTCATCAAGAAGAGAGAAAAAAAAGAAAAACAAAAAGAACAACAAAAAATCACAAAGTGATGTTGAGCAAAAAGAATGAAAAACGAAGTTCAAGGAAAAAACAAAGTGCTCAAAAAGTCAAATAGTTGATGCAATACTTAGATGATAACCCTTGTTTCAAAAAAAATAATAACCAACAAACATTCATTTGGGCCTTTATATCCTTTCTTTCAATACCTTTTAGCCCTTTGCCACGTTACAAGCTTAATAAAGTCCACGCAGATTGGATAATGTTTGCTAAAGTTTTCATGAAGCTTAATTTTGCGATAAGGGGAAATGATTTTCAATGTGTCGTAAAAAAAAGAGAAGAGAAGAAAAAAGAAAAAAAAAGAAAAAGTAATGTCTCGGGAAGAGGGGATCACCCTGCCATCTAACCAGAAGCATGCAAAAGAAAAATCAAACTAATTTGGGGCCATCCTTTTAGCCGATCCTTTTCATGTCCAATACCTCTTCCAAATGGAACCCCTTGCCAAAGAAAAAAAAAACGGGACAACTTTGTGAGTCTCACTCGAGTTTATCATCAACCCATACCACAATAAACAACGAAAAAAAAGCAAACAAAAAATTGGGCAGCTTTGTGAGTCTCACACAAGTTTTTCATCAATCCATAATCTCAAGACTAGGGCAGCTTTGCAAATCTCATTTGAAATTTCCTTACCTAACTTTCATGGATCCAAATCCCAGCTCATTTTCGCAAACACCAAACTGGGGCAGCTTTTGTGTATCTCGCGTTTCGCCCTGACATTCACATATCATATCGCCTTTGAGGATTATATGAGGAATGACTTGTCCATACAACTATCCCATTCTCCTCTAAACCTTTCTAAACATCTCTCGTCTTTTCATTTGCCTATAAATCCAAGCATGTGTGCACTGATGTCTCGAAAGAAAAAGTCAAAATGTAATAATCTCAAATTTAGATCTCGGATGTATGACATTACTTAGTTTTCACAAAACATTGAAAATAAAGACCAGTTTGATGATTGCAAGTAAGACAATCGACTCAAGTGAAAAAGAAAAAAAATGCAAAACAAAGCAAATGCTTTTCATATGTGCATTCATCCATCAAAAAGAAAATTTTTCGGATCGAAACCCTCTTCATTCATATGAATGGTTATCAAATCCTTCTTCAGAAAAAAAAAATGAAATGAAAATGACATTAAAATTTTCTCTTTCAAGTGATGTTGTTTCTTGTCGATAATGTTTCTCTCATATTGGGGTTTTGACACATCGTGATCCTGCATAAAGATTTTGACACTTTGTCATGAAGGGTTTTAACTCGTTGCTTTTCAAAAATCAATTTTTTGTCGAAAATTACAAAAAAAAACATTTCAAAAAGTTAAGAATTTCAAAATTTCAAAACAAAAAGCCTAGTTTCATCTAGCAATTTCAAATTTCAAAAGCCCAGTTTCATCTGGCAATCTCAAAATTTCAAAACCCTAGTTCATCTGGCAATTTCAAAATTTCAAAAGCCCAGTTTCAGTTGGCAATTTCAAATTTCAAAAGCCTAGTTTCATCTGGCAATTTCAAATTCCAAAAGCCTAGTTTCTACACTGGCCCTCAAGCCCAGTTCACCTGGCACCCTAAGCTCAACTTTTTCTATTGTGATTTTGGTCCTCTGTTAGACAATGGTCGAACCCAGCAATCAGTCACATCATTCATCCATAGGGTTAGTACACCCTTTCCACGAGGTTAGTACACCTCATATCGTTTATCCATAGGGTTAGTACACCCTTACCGCGAGGTTAGTACACCTCACATCATTCATCCATAGGGTTAGTACACCCTTTCCGCGAGGTTAGTACACCTCA